>NW_025400985.1:11117775-11242776 GCF_015345945.1 Tribolium madens | reverse complement strand
TCAAGAACTTTACAACCTATATTTACTTAAAAAGACATATTTTAAATTGATTTCTTTAGTATATTATACACTTCATTTTGTCTTACTTTACTTGCCTTTTCTTACTTTATATTTCATTTTTATTTACCTATTTTTCGTTACGTATAAACATAGGTATTTCTCAGTTTCACAATACTTATTACACTTATGTTTTTAATCTTTTAAGCGCTGCGCCATCTTTTAACATTTATTTGAAATATTAGTAAATGAATTTGAATTTAATTTAGACAAAAATTTTTTGAGTCTTTTTGAGTGCATTTGGTTCGATTTTAAAGTTTTCAATTTTTTCGATTTTTGTCAAAATTTTTATCAATTTTTGGAGATTATATTAGATAATAACTCTGAAAATTAATATCCTCTTTGTGTGTATTACCGTTAGAAATCACTTTTAATTTTCTACCTCATAAAAAAACATCAATGTTCTACGATAAATATTTATAGAGAAAATAGTCAAAATCTATACTTGATAACTTTTAAACTATTAGTTTTCCGGTTTTTTAGACGGTAATCGAATACTCATCCCAATAACATTTTATGCACTTTTCTGAATTTCTAGCACCATATTAAAAGTGTTAAAAATGTTATTTGATCCAATTTAAAAAATAAAGATTACGTATTTGTTTTACTAAAATAACGTTTTTACTTTTTAAACTATAGTATATGATAAAACTATTTAACGTGCATGGTCGCTAATAAATGTAGATAGAAAGGTACAATAATATTAATTGCTCAAATTTGTCCTAGTATTCTGTCTAATTTTTTACAAAATTTTGTCTAACGTCTTTTTTGTCAAAAAGTAACTAGAAAGCATTTTGAACATCTTTTGTAAAATAAAAGAAACAGAGAAAATGCATGTTTTTTTCTTTTTTTATTCAAATATGTTAAATTAATAAAAAAATCTCTTTTCCAAAATGTTAAATTTGACCTCTTGTGCTATTTAAAAAGTTTTGTGTCTAAAGCAAATGAAGATAGAAAATTTAAAAACATTTCAGACGATAATAATTTATTAATAAATCAAAAAAGAAGGAGCCTATCTGTTATAAAACCAGTTATACAGTTCAGTTTGTTTAATTGCATATGATACATGATAAAAACCCATTTATGGACGTTGAAATTAAATTCGTAACTTCATATGCCTGAAAAATATGAAATATACATTTTTTTAAACTATTTTACAAGGATAATACTCCGTAGAGGCCAGAAAAAACAAAATAAACGTGTTTTGAAAGATTCTGTATTTATTTTTTTTTTTAGTTTTCACCTACTAAAAAAATCGCTGCTTATTTCTAGTTACGTGTTAGAATAATTACTTTTTTTGTGTTAGCATCTGAGGATCTATTACTATTCTAAGTACAACACTTATTCGAAATGTAGATTAGGTTTCATTAGTCAATACTTTAAATTAAAGCATTTATGTTCCGTTTTTTACGTGGATATATAAAAGAAATGAAGTATGAATTGTACCTAATATGTAATGCAAAAATCTCCCACAAATAATGGAATCTCTCAGAATTGGCAAATATGTGACCATCGGAGCTAAAATTTTACGAGCGCCTAATCAAACACACTCAAAATGTATTTATTCAACGTCTTGAATGTTTACAACTCTTGAAAACCGTCCAGGAAGTAACCGAATTCCATCCTCTTCTCATCTCGCCCTTAGTGCGCCTCGTGTCGAGCAGTGCGGGAGTAGTCCCGCAACGCGTTAGTGGGAGATAAGTCTGGCTTGAACCTCTACCTGAGCGGCAGTGTCGCCTCCGCGGTCCATTCGCCAGCATCATGCTGGAGTACGACGAGCTGTCCGAGCGCCTCGGTCTCGCCTCGGACTACACCGACTCCAACAACAACCCCAAACCCAACCGCGGCGACAAGTACTCTCTGCGGCCGCGATCAGTGCGCCGCCGCGGCGACGACGTCCAGGTCTCCAAGTCGCTCAAGTCCAAACCCAAGCAGAAGCCGGCGCCGCTCAGCAAGTACCGCCGCAAGAACGCCAACGCCAGAGAGCGCAGTCGGATGCGGGAGATCAACCAGGCGTTCGAGGCCCTCCGACGGGCCGTCCCCCAGATGGGCGTCACGCACCCCAGCAACGAGAAGCTGACGAAGATCACCACGTTGCGGTTGGCGATGAAGTACATTTCCGCGTTGAGTGCAGTGCTAAGTAACGAGCCGGCCCAGGATTTGCTCTCGGATTGCAGTGAGCTGGACTGTTTCCTCCTGGAGTCGGACGGTGAATCGTTGCCGTTGCATAGTGATCTGAGCGACCATTCGCTCACTCCGGCGGACTTCTCCGTCGAGTTCCCGGAGGATTCGCTCGCGCTTTCGCCGGATTTAAGCGACCACTTGAGTCACTTCGATCCGTTCCTCGCGGGGTTCAGCTAACCGAGCATTCCGGATTTTTTTGTAAAAAGCGTTGTTAATTTATTGTTAAATGTGGTGGCATTTCTTGTAAAGTTCCAAGTGCCTTACGATGGACTGTATATATTGAGTTATTTTATATACTGATATATACGACTGCAGTTGCAATATTGCAGCATGACATTTACTTAAAGCCAGTCATGCTCATATTTATTTATAAGTAGAAGTCGCTTTTATGTAATATATCGAAATCTTAGCAGATAAATATATTATTTCTGCATAATTGTCGTTTTATTTATTAGTTTGAGATTTATTGACAAACACACAGCGAAATGCAGGTAAGTTTTTTGATAAATGACACACTTATTCACTAATTAAATCACTCCACTTTTCCAAATTATACACCCATTTATCTTCTTGAATTAGACAAACTTTAACAATATTTTTTCCCCTTTATTTATTTACAACCGAAACCCAAATCAAAACTAGTTATAATTAATGAGTCACTAAATGATTACGATTAATCTTAATTTGCAATTACAGTTGTAACAATTAAATGGCTTGTAATAAATTAGGTGACAGTTTTGAGCCAAAAACAGTCACTAATTTATCTCCTCCACTTAAAATTTTAATGATTAAGTAAATTGTGATTTTTAATTAAAACTTTCAACGAGAAATGAAATTAAGAATTTTATTGCAAAACTTGATTAACTCAAAATTCCTGAATTTTTAATTTTTAATGTCACTTATAAAAGATAAAACCACCTTGCTACATCGTCAAAAACTCTTGCTTTAGTTCCCATTTTACTTTTCATCAAGACTTTAAATTACTAATTATGCAACCATCACTTAACGAAACGATTAAAAAGGCGGTCAAATATTTTATTTTTGTGCAAAAATTGGAAAAACAGCGAATCTCGACTGGGCCCAATTTTAAAATGCAAGTAATTAACGAACAAAAGACCACCTTTTTGGTTGATTAAGAGTACTCGCGGGTAAAAAGTGGGTTCGTCTTGTCGGTCAATGCAAAGCTGTTTAAGTCGCTTAGAAAAAATCATGTCGGCTCTTTCGGAGTCAAGGTGATCTTCGGCGATCCTCTTAAAAGGGTTTTAATTAGAATTTATCCTATGGTCTGTGTGTTAATGACACGAATTTTCCCTCTCTCACATTCGCGCAACCTAAAAAATCAATTCAAAATAGAGTCCATAAATATGTAGAGTCGCGGGCGCGTCCTTGGAAGGACAACGTTACAAGTTAATAGCTCCTATTTATTATTTATAATATTGTAATTATATGGCAATCAGGATAATGATATTAATGAAGTCTGAAACCGGCCCATTGTCTAGCGAAAATCTCGACGTGTTTTCTTATGCTAATCCCCGACTACACGACTCGAAAATTTCCTCGCTCTGTATTTTAATGATCACGCAGCAGGTGTCACCCCGGATCCCCGGATACGGATTCGTAAACCTAATCGCGATTGGTGCCGAGCTGTCGCGATTTGAATTTTGATTGGCTGAATTACGACGCCTACATCATCGCGGTATTTTTAGTGTGAAAGTCCAAATCTAGCTGATTGTTACCACTAACAATAAGAGAATCGCGCACTATACGTTCATTATGCATATGGCTAACATTTGAAAAAAGATTTCGCTTCTTCCAACAGAATGCCAACGACGATGCAAGCCAGAAAAATGCCAAACAATCGACGATACATGCTTTGCAAAGCATACGTAGATGCAATTTGTAGGCCTAATGATATGGAATGCATGCATATTACCGCGGATTTAGAAAACAGCCAACACAGGCGGCTCGTCAATTCTTAAATTTGAGATTGAAACTCGAATCTGATTTTTTGCAGAAAGAATTCGATTATCTAATACGAGGATACGAGAATGGAAGTGTGATAAGCTTTCTACTTCTTCGTATAGAGTACATAAATGCTTTTATTTTTTTATCTAAATTGGGTTTAATTATTTGTTGGAATTCGTCGAGCGGTGAAGAGGAAGAAAGCGACATCGACAGTTGGAAGACTTTCCATTTTTCTCTTGGCAAAAGTTTGAAGTGGTGCGCCTCTGGTTGCCATCCCGACCGCAATACATTATGTATGTCAATTTATTAAATGAGCCCGTGCCAGAAGCTCGACTTGTAGAAAAAATGATTTATATTTAGCTTGTGTCTCGTCTTGTCGATTTTATTGAGGTTGTAAAAAAGCAATTTCCAGATCTCGGATTATAAAGTGATAAATGTGGATTTATCGAAACGTTTATGTCGAACAAAGTGAATTCTCGTCGGTATCTAAATGGTCGCGATGCATTAAGGTCGGATTCATACAAGTTTCCCCTATCAATGTTAAATGTTTTAATTAAATTGTATCGAGTTGTGCGTTTGGGAAAGTCGCGTTGGTCATGAATAGAAATCGGTGATTAAGTCAGTGCTACTGAGCGATTTTCCAACACCGAATTGATAAGATCGCGATCTCGAAGCGATTTTAGAAAAGGCATAATAACGAAGTTTACCTCGCGCATAATTGAATTGTTTCAATTAAATAAATTCTTGTCCGGTAAAAGGGCAACTTCGTGAGGACATCTAAAAAATCGAATATCAAATGAATGAACTTTCGACCGGTGACTCGACTATTTGTTAGTGCAATTGCAAAATCGGTCAAGTGACGTAATTTGGTCGAGGGCAGGGGATGTTGTTCTAATTAAAGAGTTCCTCAAGGTATTATTAATCTGGCGGCGATATCAGTCAAAGATGGTAGTCACGATCTGGTCGCTCTAATCTCCTATAGATTGTTCTTCGGCCAATTAACTTTCCTGCTGCTGCTTTAACAGAGATTTATGCTTCCTTAAGGTGGTATAAATGTTATACTTTGGACAATTGATTTTGTTCCAGATTGGTTTTTACATGATCGACCGTTTTTAGTAATCACTCGAACGCTTCCGCCATATTTATTGGTTTTTACCGACACGATATAGATGTAACCATAAATTAACTTTACTATTAATCACGATTTTTGAGCGGATGGGTGGCTCCATCGCTACTATTACGGTTTTTACGACGAGAATGAATGAACTGATGAGCGGTATTGAGCCTGATGATGGACCACTTAGCGCTTTTAAGGACACGATTGTTCAAGCACGATTGATGGACGAATGGCAACGGCAATTTTTAACAAATTCCAAACCTCAGTTTGGAGAGATTGCTGAAGACGATAATTTTTTGGTCGATTCAATTTGTAAATTACGTTGCCCTATAAATTCTTACTTTTTCCCTTCTTTAGACTCCATGTTTCTTCAGGAGGCGAAATGCCAATTTGAAACCTATTTTGATTGAAGAAATTTTGAGAAAGTCGCATTTAATTTTTTGGAACCTTGCTTTTGAAAAGACCTCTTTTAGTTTTTTAATTAGTATTCAACACACACAGGAATATAGAGGCTAAAGGAGGATTTTGGTGTTGAGCAGTGTTGTTGGAAAAAATGGATTAGCGTCTCTAAAAGAATTTGAAATAAATATTCCCACTTTGTGAAATTTTAACAAGGTGCGGTTTGGTGGCAGAATAAAAATGTTTTCTGTCATCTAGTCTTTGATATATCCTTCTCGAATCAATCTTGGCGTTTTTTCTGTGGATTTCCACGTTGAAATATCACCAAATTTCGTAGATTAATGTCTTTTTGGCGATCGTCTCGATTTTTCATAAAAACAAATCGGTCACGCGATCTGAAACGTCGCTGAAATCGACGGGGTGTAACATTGCTACTGCATACCACATCCGAAAACTGGTCTCTTATATTAATCGGTTGATATCTCAGTCTTCACAACCGGCGAATCCATCTGACATTAATCGCATCTTAACGACACAACTCAAACTCTAGCAAAACTTGATTTCTCTCATTGTATCCTCATTTAAACTTCGATAGTTGAAATATCAATCATCGACAATTGTTGTGGCCGAAATGAGCTGTTGGCTCTTGTATAAAACTCTAATAATGTTATTACGGAAGAAAGGAGTCGTAATTAATCTCGGATTTGGAAGTATTAAGTCCTGTGTGGCTCATTAAACTCGTATAGATCGACAAACTTGGTTCGCACGCATATAATCGGATAATTTACGAATTTACCAAGTTGTGTGTTATGGGCGCCCTGCGACGCCCTCAAAGGTCAATCTAATCCAGGTCATAACTAATCCGATTTAATTTATTAGTGAAAGCAAAGAAATCTTCACACAATGCCAAACTAATCGGAGATTTGAGAATTGATAATCGTGGTTTAGACGAGGTTAAGCTCGGTTTTGTTTTTGACCTCGCGGGATTGCCAATAAACGGAGTCTTTGAGTTGGATTTTTACGCACGGTCAGTTTACATCATTAGCTGCATTTACATTTCATCGATCGCGAATAAACTACTTAAGACTTTACCCTGTAAGAACTCGATTCACTTTAACACAAATAAATATAAATGCATTTGCTCAGTAATAATAAATTGCCGACTGCAATTTCCATTTATAAATAAACGCCGCGATGATTTAGCGACGTTTCAATGCGGTTGCAGTTATTAACTTGAATGAGAGACAAATCGCAATTTTTTGAATAGAAACGCGTTTTGATGTTTTCTGGGTTAGTTTCGCGCTGCTGTGTCATGAACTTTGGCGTGCATTCGCCTCGCAGGTGTAGTTGACCAAATCACGTAAAACTCTCGAAAGAAACAACAATTACCGAAATTCCGGCGTCAGCTATAAAACAAGCGGGCGTTAAACTCGGCACAATGGCGGCAAAAGTGTTAAACACGGCTAAAAATGTTAGTTTAATGCATTATTAATCCGAGAAAGAAAGCGTCTTTTGCCAGCAGGACGGCTCCGAAATCGCGTCTTCGGTAATTATATTTTATTTCGTGAGCGGACACCCTGTCAACAAGGCAACAAAACGACAGTGTTATTCGCTAAAAATGCTAAACTGACTTGGTATAACCGTCTCGTATTTTTTCCGAGTCTCGGTTTTGTGCGATTATTTATAAGAGGGGCGCGGAGGCGATTATTAATAACTTTATTGAGTAAAGGGGGTATTTATGTGTCCGTTCACTTCTCCAAATGCAAATTTCAAATCGTTATTGTAGCGTTTATGTGCTTTTTAAATATATTGTTGCGTTTAATGGTATTTAGACGATGTTAAATATTCCAGGTTACGACTTTCTGATATCCAGAGCGATGGACGATCACAGTGTAATAAAACTTAACACGATCTCATCGCTTTATTACTGCCATAACTTGCACAATTTTTATCTTTTTGTATGGTTGGGGGCAGAGATAGAAACGAGTTTGGCTCCTAGTGGCAAAAACCAGAAAAAAATCTTGTTCGCAGCGAAATTCCTTCCTGTCAATTTATAGATAAATAATTTATAAATGCAACAAAAAGCTTTCTTATGTATAAACACTGTCATATAATAAATATATCATTAATCATTGAGTTTGCTTGACGTACAATGCAACTTACAATTCTACGCTTCTTCTAGTTCTTCAACAGTTCAATAAGGCCATCTCTGGCATAAAGATTATCATCGTTGATGTTTATCTTCTCTCGTATGACAAATTTAAAACTGCGCTTCGAGTAAAAAAACATTTTTTTACGTGTGTTAAAATGTGACAATAACGAATTACAAAAATGCATGCGTTGTAATAAATTAAAGTTCGGGTTTGATAGTCTCGAAAATATCCCGGGAGAGTGAAATATAAGAGCAGGTACCAATTAAAGTAGACACGGAACACGCCGGAGCGGCTAGGATGAGTTATTGCCGTTCATCATGAGCATTCTTATCAGTGTTATCTGAGAGCAATTAGTGGCAGCGATGCACGAGGCCGATACAAGACACGAACTGTCAGGATCGCGCCACTAGACATGTCCCACGCCGACGAGTAGGAAAAGACCATTTTCCGCCCTTAAACACCCTAATTAATTAAACTAGAACCGAGAAGACTTTTTCATGAATCCAGTAAAATGCCAGACAATCTACGGGGACATTAAGTTAGTAAAGATACCAAATCTTTAGCTCAAACTTCTTGAGAGCAAAATAGAACTTTTAAGAGAGTTAAATTTATTTTCATTACAATTTTTGTACTGTTTGATTTACTACCGAATCCACCTTTAAATACTCAAGAAATTTTATTTTATTTTAAACGTGTCCCAATAATGTTTTATATACACTTCTGAGTGGTTAGGGCCCGTGTCTGCTTCAGTCTAATAGGTAGTACATATTCATTCTAAAAATTTTCAAACATAATTTTTGTGTTTTTACAACTTTTTATGAATTGAGTCTTCTAGACCCATTTATATCAATTTTGAGGTCTGCACTTTTTTGCTACCCGGAGTTTATACTAGCTATAATAATTCCAAAATTATCATTAATAGTCTTCTAAGGTTATTATCGTTAGGACACTTAATTTCCCATCTTATAAAAAAAAACAAATATTTTGGAATAAATAGAACGAAAAAAACCCTTGCAACTCCGGTAATAAAAATTATGTTGTTATGTTCTTATGCTTTGCTCTAATGCTCTTATTTGCCTTATGCGCTTATGCTCTTTTTTATTATGCATATTAAAATTAGAGAAAAATTGTTGACTTTAACAGGATTCGTACTCTGGGCCTACCTGTCGGAACAGTGGCGTAACTAGAAAATTTGGGCTCCCCCGCGAAAGACGTCTGTTGGGCCCCTCTCTTCTCTGGTTTATACATACAGGTGTCAATTTTAAAACTTGCAATCGGCAAAATCTCTAGAACTAAAAAAATTATTGAGAATCACTCAACTGTTTCGGTGGTTTTTAGGGAAAATCAAAATGGCATGGTAAGTGACGCTCCTCCACCCACCCTTCAAGCCACAGCCACCTTAAGTTGAAAATTTTAAATGGCACGATTCTACTTACATCGTTGGAAAGCCCATAACAAGCGCTTTTCAAAAATGTCATACAACAGCCTATTTGGTAAAGCCATTTTTCCAATTATTCAAACACGAAGACGTTAATTTTTTTTTTATATTCACTTATATATGTCACTTATCATGTCATTTTAATTCCCCCTAGGAACCACCAAAACGCTTTTGAGTGATTATTAATAACTTTTTCAGTTGAGAGAAATTGCCGATTGCAAGTTAAAATTGACACAGTGTATACATAGTATGTATATTTTATTTCGCTAACGAACAATAATTCTCGAAGAAACAATAGTAGAACAATTTAACAAAACAAATAACAATAAAAAAATTATAAGCAATAATAGCAGAGTAACAAAATTTCAGCTCACGTTTACTTAAGTAATTTGTTTTTTCTTTGCTTTTAAATTTGCAAAATTTTGGATAACATTGTCCATGTTTAGTTTTTAAGCGACATCGTATTCTATTGACAAAATGGACAAATTTGTAAGCTTTTTTTGGTTCATAGAGTTCCGTAAATAATTTTTATTAATTTTAATTTAGAAAAGGATATTTCCGCTGATGTGACGGTGACAGGCAGAGTTAAATACAGTAAAGAAGAAAAATTCTGCAGTTTTTTGTTTTTTATTGCATTGGCTTATAATAATTTATGTACACCCTTTAAATTTTTTGAAACTATTACTATTATTATTAATTAATAATTATTAATTATTAATTATCCCAAGGGCCCCCCCGCGGCCGCGGGCTTTGGCGGGTGGGTGGTTACGCCACTGTGTCGGAAGCAGGGATCTCTCTGTGCCACCACGCCTCCGATTAGTAAAAAAACATTATAACTTTTATGATGCAGTTTTGTCACAATTTTCTAAAACTAAAAAATAATGGGGCCGTATTGGGGTATCATAATAATTCAAAAATATTTGCTGTATAACTCTTACAAGCTTCTAATAAGATGCAAATTTTTTAGGATACAAAAATTTACTTGATGTTTTGATATTTTACGATTACAATAAAAAAGCTCTCTCTCATGCTTTTAGCTTATGCCGCTCTTATGCTTATGTTTTTTATTTGTTCTTATGCGCTCTGCTCTTTTATTATGCTTACTATACGTACGTGTTTTGAAATTCGCATTTTTATGCGACCGCCATTTTTTATTGCTTATTTAAATTAGTATTTGAATCTGAATTAGAGAAAAATTGCCGACTTTAGCGGGATTCGAACCTCGGACCTACTTGCCGGACTTTCGCTCACTACGCCACCACGGTCCCGGATTGTAATTTAGCTCTGGATTAATGAATTCGTATTACATTTAAAAACAAAATCAATTTTTGTGACGTTTTATGCACTTTTAGACTCCTTGAAGTGCATTTCGATCAATTTTGAAGTTTACAATTTTACGATTTTTGCTGGGATTTTTGACAAAATTTTGGGCGATTTTCGGTACCCGGACCGATCTATTGCCAATAACTCCGGAATAATTAGCGACAGACCGTTATGTTTAGCATGATTCGAAAGTACTTTTAATCTCCTATCTTATAAAAAAAAGATCATAGTTCTGCGATAAATAGTTATTGAGAAAATCACTGGTAAAACAAAAATAGCAAAAATATTAATTTGACAATAACTTCTAAACTATCAAGAATTTTGCGGTTTTCTCGACACCAATCGACTCCTCGGAACATTTTATATAGCTACGGTATAAAACATAAACTGTTTTCGATATACTTTAGCAGAATTTAACAAAATAATTTTTTTATGTAAATGAAGTTCAAAAAAACTCCATTTAGTCTAATTTTGAAATTTTCGATTTTTTGAGAAAAAAATGAGATACATATTTTGGGTGATTTGTAAACTTGGATACTTTATTGAATTTGATTGATTCAATTTAAATAAGAAACAAATGAAACGAGAAAAGAATGTTTTTCAAGGGGTTTATTATTGGATCAGTTGAGAGCTCGTGTGGGTCTGTCGATCTTTATTGTGTTGTGTTTTACAAATTGTGTTTTTGGTTTTCGCCATTACCATATTTTGGCGGCCGTTGGTCGAATGGAAGACGCGAACAGCGACGCGCATTTCGTTATCGTCTCAATCTGAAGTCAAATCGTGAGACGTCGATGGTCTCTTTAACGAAGAGGAATCTTTTAATCGAGATCCGCAAAAATAATAAGGCTTTGGTAGAGTTTACGGCAACCGGCTCTTTCGCAACAGATACTATCTCCGAACAATAGGGCATTTTGTTCTGTCCGATTCGTTGGCTCATGACCGCAGAAGTAGAAACTCTCCGCGAGCTCTATTTATGTCGGGTCCTGCTCATAATTTCGGCGAGATTCGTTGGGGAAAGTTCGAGCGATAAGATTTCTGGTTCGCGAACGGTAATTTTATGAAAACTGTGCAAGAGATTCGATTAAATTCAAGTCATATTTATATTGGATTGGGAGGTACCGTTAGGTATCCATAAAGTATTCAATGACTTCACTTAATTAGAGAGCAACTATTTTACAATTTGCAAAAATGCGCAACATCTGCAAGATCAAAGGTTAGCTCCGTGAACTTATAAAGATTTTTTAAGCGGAGTTGAGCTTTTTTAACCAATAGATAAATGACACGCCTTCCGGGTTCTCTCTTCTGCACGTGCAATGGTGTAGCGTGAAGGGGTCGATTAATTCGGAAAAATCGTTGCGAAACCCCATCAAACATCTCGACGTTCGAAATTGCGCCAGAGAAACGCGCCGGTGTGCCGATCCCGACCAGATAAGAAAATTGCAACATAGAATACTGTCTGTCGGTCATTTAGTCTCGGAGGTGTACAACACAGATTGACCTGACGGTGTTTAACCTATGAACCGAAACGTGAGATTCATTCTTTTTCAGTAGTCATGTACGAATTTTTGTCGGACGCTTCCGCGGGGCTAGTCCGGGGCTGGAACCGATTTACATAAATTCTCGGGTTAAGGTTAAAAGACCGAATCATAATACTCTACTACAAGTTATTGTTACAGCTCCAACGACATGAACATGGAAAATGAAATCATCATAAACGTGATTTGTTTGTTTGCATACCTACCGAATCACGAACAGATCGCGACATGAGATCACTTCCGACTTGACCCCGAGACTAATTTTCTCGCCAGACACTTGAAATTTTATTCGAGAAAGTCACTCGCAAATATTTTGGCGCCGCTCGAAAATATCAAATTTCGGATGCGTGGGAACTCGACAGCATAAACGACTATAATACGACTTACGAAAATGTAAACATATTCTAATAACACTTCAAAATTTAGAACAAGGTGTTAATGAACAGCTTATATAGGGAGAGACTGTTTACTACGTGCTAAATAAATAAAACAAACATGGGCGGTATCTCAACTCACTGTTCTCATCGGAACTTTTTACACTTTTCCGCTCAAATTGACCAAAACATCAGTCTTTACATTAAATGCTGAATTAACGCAAATCTCGATATTCCCGTATTTATTTTCACATTTATTCCGATAAATAAACTAAAATGTTGAACTAAATTGTGCAAAAACTCAAATATTTAAAAATTCTGACAAAAACATAAAATTAAAAAAATTACCATAATAAAATTTACTAACGTGAATAATACTAAAACTAAAATAATAATTAACAAAATACGGTTTTGTGTTAAAATGAAAAGTTAAAACTGTCAAACAACAAACAAGTAAAAAACAAAAGATTACTCAGTATAAACAGTGAAGACATCTTATACAACATTGCTTAATTAGAAAAATTTTCTAAATCTTTTTGTGGTAGGTAATTTGGTAAGATATTTTTTTGAAAGTAATACATTAGGAGGCACTTGGGACACGTTATTTTTTATAGAAGGTTTTCAACAAACATCAAATCTTAGGTAGATAAAGGAAATGGACTATAAATTTCGAAAAAATTTATTCTAAGGATAATTACAGTTTTGAATAGGGTTTTTTGAAGCAAAGTCATACAAGAACACCGAATCCTCGCTGCATTTTGCAAAGAACAGTTTTTACGGACTTGAAGACCGTTTTGTAAATTACCACAAAGTTGGATCTAAATAAATTTGTCAGTTTTGGATTCTTTTAATTTTACAAGAAAATTAAATAAATTCTTGGCGTTGAAGGAATCTTGGATCCGACCCGGAATTCGTATTTTTGGATCGGAATTCCATCACGCGGTCGAAAATCCGAAAAAATCTGTTCCGATGAGCGATAAGGAAGTCGGTATTGTCGGGAATGGCAAAAATTTGCGCCAATAAAAAAATTGCAGAGATTGGTTTAATGTTAACAATAAAATTATCAACATACTACACATTCTGTGCGTTCGATACGATCTAAACTATCAATACTCAATCCGGAATTAATTGATAATCGATAAAATCGGCAAATCGGCACATTTAACGTGAGAAAATTTATATAAGCCGTGACAGTTTATTGACCCGTTTTAGATTTGTAGTCGAGTGTTACAAATTATCGTAATTATCATCAAGATTTTCATACTGAATCAATTATCATCAATTATTAGGATAAAGACATTGGAAGTTTAGTTGTGGGTCAGAGAATTTTCTATGTTTCGATAAGTCGGTTTTGTTTGATCTGAATTGAAGTCGGACCACCCAAATCCGTAAAAGATTTTTTTCCCGATTACAAGATTGTGTTTGTTTTTTCGAGCTACTGGGGATTGTTTCAGTTACGTTTGATTGATTTACGTCCAACTAATTACTCGCTATGATTGATAATGTTTGAAACGATTTCTAATCATTGGTGGGACTCGAAACAAGGAAAAGTTATGTGTTTGGTGTAGTGGACAAAGACCACATACGAAGTGTTAAGTGATCAGTAACATAATATCGAGGGATTGGCGCGAAAGAATTTCTATTTGTTGTCGTGTGCCGTATCACAGCGACTTAATTAATTTCGATTTTAGAGACGTTTCGACTCGGTGGGACGTCTCTTCAGGTCTAATTGCGAGAGGAATAAGTGGAAAATATGAGACGTCTCGTTAAATCCATTACTTAATTCGGAGATAAACAACGCGAGTTTATCATTAGAATTTTTCGTAATTTTTTTCTAATAGAAAAATGCAATTAAAACACAAAAATATGAGGCATCGTATTACAATAAAACTGCCATAAACGGCGAATATTAATAGAATTATTAATGACTTAGGGTCGTTGCTGTAATGAAAGAAATTTGTAAGATTATACGGATACATAAACGTAAACTGTTGACATTTATTAGACTCCCCACATCGAAAAAGGCGCCTTTACGAAAATATAAATTGATCGGTTTCAGAAGATGTGCCTCTTCGTTACCTTTGACGAGATTTCTGAGCCGATAAAGAAGAGACCTAACGGAAAATCTATTTTCGTTACTTCTTTGCGTCTAACTTTACCAGTCGCTATTTTGATGACAATAAAACTTTCAGCAGTTCCTACTTTACAGTTGCAGAAAGACAAGTTAATTTTTTGGTCCGAATTTCACATTGTCGTCCCATTTATTTATTTTTTGGGGTAATTAATCGAACTGTTCAATTTTGTGGTAATGACCACATGTGTAATTAATAAAGATGGGGCCACCCAGCCACAGCAAGCCATTACAGTATTTCTCTATCGATTATCCCTCGAAATCGAGAGAGTGTCAAATGTCAAAGCATGGATTTGAAGGTGTTGTAGATCCGGAGGCAAGAATCATCACCGACACCTGTTCCCTGTTCTTTGAAGTTGAGAACATTAGTCACCTGCGACAGGACAATACCGAAAGTTAATTTGCTTCTTCAGTTAACACGCACTGTAACCTCGAGTTATCTTTTCGAATAAACATACAATACTTAAATAGGAGCGAAAATATCGGTTCGTATTGTGTCGGTTGTTTATAACTCCGGGGCGAGTATGTGGCGCTCCGGGCGCTCGCATTTTCCTCACATAAATTATCATTTCGGATAAGTTAATTAGTTCCAGTCGAACAACGAAACTAATTTAAATGAAAACTGAACGCTTTTTCGCATCCTAAATAATTGTTTAAATGAGCGTCGATAAATCACAAAAAAACGTTACAGACTCGCTTATGATTTAGTACAAAAAGTCGTCTAGGAGATAAATCAGACGGAGGTTTGAAGACGCCGAAATTCGCCCGACTAGAATTTAGCATTTCGTCTTGTTTTACATTGAATGGTGATCCGAGACCCATAAATTCCTCTATTGAAATGTATTCAAAGTCTCGGGATTTAATTTTCTTTTCTTCGTCCAGCGGACAATTAATAAAAACCGGACTCGAAATGTTTTTGTCTTTTCACACATCGAGTGTGACTACAAATGTTTCGATTACTGGAAACAGATTTTTTTCGCGCATTCCGATCCACTGGAGGAATCCTCAATGGCCACGGTCTTGAAATAACTAACACTTTTCGAAAATACTTAGCAAGCATCAAATTAAAACCTACGCCGCTCTCAGTACAATTTGAACTCTATAAATATGTTAATTCGGCTCTTGGTATTAGTCAAGCAAATTATCTCTTTTACTGATGTTTGTTTAACGATTCTAGATGATTTATCGTGACTTTTAAGGATTAGGAGAAAGACGAGAGCATTAACTTGGCTCAATTAGCTACGCCGCCTCGAGCTCGAACAATTTTTGGTCAAAACTCGGTTTTAATTTGCCAACGACGAGATTAATTAATCCGAACTTGGCCCAGAGGCAACCAGAAGCCCGAACATGACGACGAAAAATCAAAACACGGCTTGTGTCGTCACCAATTAACTTATTACAGTTTCAAATGTTGACCTTAGCGGAATTCATTAATACTTGAGAAAAAACAAAAGACTGGAACGGTGTCCAATTAAGCGGGAAAAGACGTTCAACACAAAAACGAATGAATGAGTGAAACATTAACAAGTTGACATTTAAATTGCGTTTTAATTCGTGCAATTTATACTAAGTAAAAATATAATCAATTTGAGGAGTTGCCATCTATTTAGTCGGGATGAAATTAAAATTGCTGGATGATTGGACAACATCCGTTCCCATCCTACTATTAACGAGTCAAATATTGGACACGTTGTCAAGACCAGAGAGCTTCTTAGGATTTATCGCCTTTACACCGGAGCTTTTTTCACCAAGGACTCTTCTTGTTGTCGCTGTAAACAACGCGCCAATCTGCCTCCAGATACTCGTGGTTTTATTACAAACCAGCGACGTATATCATACCACCACAAAGCATTTTTAACTCATGTAGTTTTAGTTTTTTTAGTTTTTTATGAGAGTGATAATCTTTTACAAAACTTATATAAGAAAAAAGGGTAAATTGAGAAACTTTTAATGCTTCAACAAAAAGGAACTTTATACAGGGTGCACCAGACCTTGCGCTCCAGAGAAAAATAAGTAAATAATAAATAGTAAGGTAAGATACCAGGAATATGGAAAAAATGTTAAAAAAATTCTATCTATAAAAATTACGAAGCTATAAGGGTTTAAATTTTGGACTTTGACTCTATTTATTTCTAATGGAAAAATAAATTTCCAAGTTTTTTGCTACAAGTTCTTAGAAGAGGAAACAAGGAAGCTGTATCTTAAATGATAACTCTGTTTAATGTTATTTGTGGCTTTTATTGGCAAAATTTTTGCATCTTTATTAAATAATTAGAAAAAAACATATACAAGATCATCAGTATCATTAAATAGACATAAAAATGTATAAAAATAAATGTCAAAATTTTTTGACAGATGGAATTTGTTCAACATTTTTTCCATCTTATCTTACTTGAAAATGTTTTCAAAGGCGCAAGTTTCTTCACCCTGTAAAAATATTGCAATTAAGAAAAAATCATTTCAAATAATAATCCTTAAACAAAAATTTATTTACCAGTAAAACGTTCTACTAAATAATTAGTTATATTATAGAGAAAATGTTTTTATAAAAATAAAACAGTGGCATAGTTTATGATTTGTTAAGAAAAATTTTATAAATCCATTTTTTTTGTAAAATAACCAGCTTTAAAAAAAAGAACAGTAAATTTGGTTAAAGTCTAAAAAACATTTATTATTTTGTACTCAAGGTTAAAGAGTGCTTTAATCAACTAATTTCAGTTGATAATGTAATCTTTTATCGTCTAGTGAAATAAAGTAATTTTTATCTACTGCTTATATTCCAGAAATTCTGGTAGTTGAGTACAAAATAAAACGAAATATTATACACGACGATAAAGATTGTTTATCTACTCGTGAAAAAAGAATAATTTTTGTAGCTAAATAAATATAAAAAAAGCCATTGCTTGCAGACAAAATGTACCTAAATGTTTTTTTTTCCACAGAAATCTTAAAATTTTCGGAGTATGTGTTCAAATGAACAATTTTCCTTTTTTTTTTAAATATTTTAAAAGGTTAAATTCTGTTTTCTTCAACTTTTGGATTTAGTTGTTTCAAATGGGCTTGAGAGCTTTCTAGGCTGAGCTTTGGTTATTTGCCTCACTGTAATAAAATTCAGGATTCAGGTTTGAAACAGCAAATTTTTCAGGATTTATTATTTCGCCGTTTGGTCTTTTTTCGTCTCGTTCTGGTCCCATAAACAACGCTCCGCTTTATAAACTCGAAATTTTATTATCGCAGCCGTGTAAGAAAACGGTAGCTCCGACTTGCATAAAATAAACAACTAATGCAATACAAATATTTTTGCGCCTGGATTTCTATAAACAGGCGTGGTTTAACAATGCACCACTGTCAACGAGAAGCTTCTCATTGTCCGTCATTCATCTCTGGTCTCGTTCGTTTCAGTTGGTGAAAAACGCTACGACTCAGTTGATGTAAAGCAAAATATATGGAAAATAGAGAGGAATTATTGGTTTGGATCGTGGTCTACAAGCGAACAGGTCGATGTGGCAATATCAAAATATAAGTACCATCAAAGCGTCGTAAATAGAGAATTTATTACGACCGGACCGTGCACAAATTCAAAATACCACAGAGAAAAGTGGGATGCTTTCCACCACAATGAAGAGAAAAGACGCCCACGATTCGGTTATTATTCATTTAGAATTTCACTGCTGTCGTGGTAATTTAATGCCAGATTATAATTAATTTCGAAGGCGAAAATCTCAAATCTGGGTGTAATTTTCCTGTCAGGCTTTGAGACACACCCACATGGGGTGATAATGGCGTGACAACTTGTTTGAAATCCATCCCTTTTGTAAAAATCATTTTGCACCCGATGCATGTTCACATGCTCGTTATTACATGCATTAATTTATATTAAATAATATATTAACTGGTTTTCTGATTTATTAGACAAACGTATGCATACTAAACAGGCAGAGTGTAAAGTTATAAATATTTATTAATTAGGTGTCCTGTTATTTATTGATTGAAAATGCACAAAGATGCCGTAAAAATTACAAAGATCGTCAGCCAGTAAACGCTTACTTTACGACGGCTACTTTTTTACGAAATTCGACACGATTTAAGCCCGTTTTTATGCAAATTTTAATTAAAAATTATTCTCGTTTCGGGAGAGCTTCCAATTAATTTTTATCATAGTGGCAATACACACAACCATGTAGGTGGACGTTAAACATTAAGGAAAAACTTCACAAGATAATAAAGACTAGCGAGATGGAACAAGAGCCAATCGAAAGAAGTTAAGGACATAAAGAAAGACAATTTCATCATTGTATCAATTTGTTGGGTTCGGTTTACGACGAAGGAGAACAGAGATCCTGCTTTTCTAGACACGATCTTAAATTTAACTTCCAGTAATTTAAAGGCGAGAAAAACCATTATTTCGTACAAAACGGTAGGAATTAAGGATTCAAGTCGAGTTTTTTTTTTTGTATTAAAAATTACGAGTTGGTGGTTGTGCGAATGGAAAAAAGCAGTGTTTAGAAATTAAGCCATTAATCGAGATATTCCCTGGCCGGTTCGCCGCCCCAGGCGTCCCAAAATTATTTATTATAGGCATTGTGTGTTGGACTAAACCAACATTACGTCTTGAAAAGATGACAATCAACAAGTTTAATTACTTTTCAGGTCAGTTTAATCGTTCTCGATCGCCTTTTGTTGTATAATAATTCAGATATCATTAAGGCAAAATATGACCTGCAAAAATGCCGTCGTTCTTAATGAGGCTCAGGTCCGTGTTTGACTTTTTGTTCGCTTAAAAATTCGCTATTAAAATCAAGTACTGTCCTGGTCTCCGCATGGGGTCTCATGCCTGTCTTGGAATTACACAATAATACGTCCCGGGCATAAAAGTGACTTTGCTGCCAGTTCGTGTGATATATGGATTAATAAAATACGGAATCGACTCTTGTGTGGTCTGGCAAAAATTAGGAAGAAAAAAGGGCTCGTAACGAGATGAATTTATGCGAATGACCGTTAGAAGTAAACGAACATAAATATAGGAAAGTCCTAATTTACGTTGCGTTCCTTTGAGTCAAAGAAACCGAATAAAAATCCAGAATGACTGCACGCAGAGTTGTTCGTTTGTGACGGCCGATGAAAGAACTACTAACTTTCAATCAGTCGCACGATTCTGGCTTTTTATTCGAGACAGGGGAGATTAGAATTATTGCTTGCTTTACTTGAAATGTGATTATTAGTACTGATACGAAAAAAAATTACTGATGTAATTTATGAAGGATTTCTAAAATTATACATAACATATAAATAATTTAAACGGCCGTAACATTTTGTGGGCGGGAAGGAACTACACACACCTTCACTGACATATTATGCACACCCACTAATCTATTCTCATTTGGGAAGACCTACGAAATGCATTTAACTATATTTAGGCTTTATACATGAGATTTTTATTTATTAGGGGGACCTGACACGCAACAGGTACAAAACTCACACTTTCGAACTTTATGGTCAAACACCTCCACGAAAGCGTATATGGAACATCAAAAATTCTACCATTACTCAATTTGTTAGTTTTTCGATAAGTGTCAATTTACTCGTATTTAGCAAATATTAAGAAAAACACTTTATATTATAATTGATTTTGAAAGCTCACCTCTTAATTCGCGTTTAAGTGCGATTATTAGCATGAAACAGTTAGTAAAAATAGCTATCAAGTCTTTGAAAACTATGAATATAAATAAGGTGGAACAATTGAAAATCCGCCCGAGCGGAAATACGGTGCTGCCAACCGATGCACGCGAACCAACTAGTGCGTAAAATTATACTAAATATCGCTGTCACACGTCCGACCGGTCTGTTGGATGTTTATTCGGCTATCTTTAGAAGATTTATTTCAATTTCTAATGGAATCGCCTGTTTACCGGTGTTATATGGCGATTAATTAATTCCATGCGGACGGATCGATGATAAATAAGCCGATATGCAGTCGACCGGTCACGATTTACAGCTGAAACTTCTAATGCAATTACGGGAAATAACTCTTTCGATCGCAACGAAAAAATCAAGACCCGGACTTGTGGTAAATTCGACGACCCGCCCGGTCGTAAACCATCCTCGAGCGCACTTCGTCCAGTGGTGGAGGGGTCCTTGTTACACCAATATTTTTAATTAAAAAAATTAAATAACGAGCATAAAGAGGGTCAATTGTTTTTACTATAAAGAATGTGAAATTAAATAAATCTTGGAAGTGAAATGCTTTAATATTAAAAGTCAGGATTTTGTTTTTAAAAACTGACGGTTCAAAATAAGTCTCAATTTTTGAAATCTATAAAAACTGGGTGGGTTTGTTAGAAGTTTCTTAGGTAAAAATATAGTGTTTTCGAAATGTGTTAAAAATAATATCTTTACAATAAACTAATAACTAAAAAGTTTTGCTTTTTAATTTTAATTTCCTATTTCTTACAACAGTCAAAGTTTAGAAATTAAAACGTTCAAAATTTCTTTAATAAGCAATAATTATTTTGAAAACTTATTCTTGCCATTACACTTTCTACTGAATACGTTACTTATCTAATTTTTGTCGTATATTTTTTTTTTTTGGAATCTGATGCTTCTTATCGTTTTCATATACATATTCATTTCTAAATTGACCATTAAATTGTGTGTTTCTAATATACTAAATAAGAAATGATGTGTGAATGTGCCCTTCTGGTGTCTGCGGCACTGCGTTTTGGCCCGTATGGAGTGACTCGGCTAAAAAATTAGTTTGCGCACCATCAGCCTGTATAATTGCAGTTTAAATTCGCGCGTACCGAAATTTGCATCATCATAATTCATTTTCAACTATGTCGAAATTACACGGTCATGTGTGTAGTCGTCGCACATCCATCACGCGCAGGGACGTAATTAAAGAAAAAGCCAATTTTCACCACACATAAATCCGCGAGACCGGGGTACAGTTTAAATGCTCGGTTATTATCAGGGGCCACCTGGACAACTTGTTGATGGCTAAATTGCCCATCAATATATGGGACGTGAGATTTCTCGAGCTTTTATTCGACCACAACGTCCTATTGAAATTTCGCACACGCAAATTCGCCGAAAACGTATGCAAATTATCAATTTCGGTCCGTTGCACTTTTTGACGATATTTTCGCGTGTAATTAATATAATAACACTTGATTTATGGACAAGAAGCGAAACGCGAGAATTATTTAATTATGTTCGACACTTTAAATGTGACCCCGAAAAGAGTAAATTGTCATCGGGTTGATCACAAATTTCGGTTGCACAATCCACCAACACAAGACAAATATAATAAATGGACGTCGAGAGAGAAAATGTCACAGGGACTCTCAAATGACAATGTTCCAGTTATTATCTTAGATATATTGTTTTGTATATGTGTATAGTAAAAGAAGCAAGACGCCTACATGAGTATTCTTGTACCAATTAAATGTACCAGATTATATACGATCATATTACCACTGAATTACGATGTTGCCTCAGGTATCCAGTAATACACCGATCTGCTTTATTGTAGAATGCTACTAAATATAAAGCAGCTTTAATAACAGGCGAACACGACCAGCTTTCTTGTAATTGCCGCATATAGATGTTGGCATCACTTTATTGCCGATAGAAATGCTTTAAAAATTTGACAAACCCGAAATATGAGAAGACATCTGCTAGTCTTGCAAGTCGAATAATTCGTCTAGTTTTCTATTTAATAAAATAATAAAAAAATCTTTTAAACTTGCAGAGACGTGATTAATTAATTTGTAATAAATACATAGTACACAACAACTAAAATCTGTAAGTTTTAGTTATTTATTATTCAGGAAAGAAGAGATTTTTTTTAACCTTATGTTTTTTTCGAATTTTAAAGAAGAGAAAATTAAGTGAGCTTTTCTCTACTTTTGATATTGTACAGGATGATTTACTAAGTAAAAAATACATTTATCGGGCTTTGTTTTTGAAGAAAATCCAAATTTTTGGGATACATTTATTAAGTTTCATAAAAACGACTTTTAACTTAATTAACACAAAAATGTTGTTCATTAAACAGAATTCTTAGTTTTTTTTATTTTAAGCTTTGAAAAACAACACTTATTAACATTAATAATAATGAAAAAGCAGGGTTTTTTCCTTTTTTTTTTATTAATATACTCATTTTTGAGTAATTCCATGTGAAAACGATCACTTTTAAATCTTATTGTTTCCGATTTTTGTAAATATGAGATATGTTATTAGAGAATGTTTTTTGTTTTATTATATAAAAACAGGACTGTACTGTAATAATCTTTTTAAATAATCACAATGTTCTCCATATGTTTCAGAAGATGACATAAATAATTCGTACGTCCCTACGGTTTAATTTGAAACATAAAAACAAATATATCTATAAGTTACTAGAAATTGTTTTTATTGGAATTCAGAAACTTTTTGAATGAGTATTAAGGAAAATAAACGTTTGTCTTGAAACATAATAAAAAAATGAGTTTTTACATAAACTTTTTGAGAATTTCAAAAACTTACCTATTCTTACTATAAAGCACATAATTTTGTACAGCCCTGTTTTTCTAACATTACAATAGCAGGTACTTAAAAAAAACAAGTTTGACACGAGCCACGCAGTGGCGAGTGTTACAATGCTCGAATCTCACAATGAGGCGTCAGAAACACGTGTTTTTTATTCTATATGTTTTCTATTAAGCGTTTTTTAAATTGAATTTATTATTATAATATTGATTCGTATTGATTGCTATTTTTTCCTGAAAAAGAGCTTATTGTCTACTTATTTGAAAGAAGATGTTTTTTTTAATGTTACTTTTTCAAAAGAGTTATGTTTCTAGAACGTTAAAATTTAAAATCTACTATTTAATGACATTTTAAAATTCCCTGTGGCTATCAAACCCTAATGCCAGCACGCAGGAGTTGGTGATTATTATTCATTAGAAATAATAGTAGATTTTCATTGCCTTGATTGTTGTTTTGCTGGAAGTGATTTTACACACAAAAATTATTAATTTTAGACAAATTTTCACTTAACTTAAATATGCAGGGGATTTTAATGTTTAATTTAACTTTAACCAAATTGGCAAAAAAAAATTCTGGGTTCTAACCAATCTTTGTTACAAATACTTTCGAAAGTTTTTTTTTTTCGGTAGTCTTGTCCGGTCAACGGTACCGGTTAAAGAAGAATCTCATTTTTCAGACGCCGCCGGTTCGCCGAGCTGTATAATTATCACACGTACATTCCGTGCTAATAAGTCGTTGTTGATGGATGGGCAAAGAAGGGGCTGCTCTCGATCAAATATTTGATTTAGTTTTAATACGAAAAATTCCAGCAAGTCGATTAAACGTGGGCGGCCGAATTTTAAACCGCCCTTTTAAAAGAACAATGCCGCCATTAACATATTAATAACGCTCGTATTGTCTATGAGAACAATACTCGGAGACGCATTATGGTCATTAAGTGAGGAAATTGCAGATTAGATATCAAATTGATTCCAAACATTAATTGTGAATGTTATCCGATTAGTGGCTTTTCTTCGAGACGCACAATGCAATATTTCTTGTTATTTGAATATGCAAATTTGTTGCTTTGAGCTGTTAGACTAAATCAGAAGTGGAGGATTGGATGCATCACGAGTGTGAATAACCTTGTATTGGGGAGGAGGGAAAATCAGGATCATACACACGACCGTAATATATCTTAATCTACTTAAGAGATTACTTCGATACGCACTACCTGAAGGAAATCATTACATTAGTTATCTTTCATCAAAGAAACTTTTCTAAATAAGAAAAAATCGATTTATGCATCAGCAGGTGTCAAAAAGCCTAATCCTGAGATTTTTACGGATTACGTATCGACGAACGATTTTCTCTCGTGATTAATGTCAACTTCAAAGCTCCTTATTTAATTAATGTACAGATAAAATCGTACAACTTTTAATTAATTCTTCTCAACTTTTGGTTTCTATTCGATTCACGAGTGCTTATTTTCTTCTTCACGGTCAAGTGGGAGGACTACTTCCCATGTCCGTGTGAGTAGTTAAGCTTGAATTATGTCACGATTCTTGCTAATTAAAACGTTTTCTCCGATATTTTGTACGCACTTCCTACATTAAATTGAATCGATAAATTTCATAATTATACGACACAAATCTTCCGTTTTATCGCTGTATTGTCGATTCAAAAATGTACCGAGCTAATGGAACTCTTATCTGATGTGATACGAAATTTAAATCGAATTTTTTCTCGTTATTTTTCAAGCCGCAGCAATATTTCATCCCAAGATTGATTGCCATATATCCTACCAACTATTGCCCAATTCTTACTCAGACACAATAATAGGAAATTTGTAACACATCACTAGATCTAAATAAACGCCCAAAAGTCAGCAATAAATCTTCTAATACTCCGATATGCATTATTAAATTTCTAAACTACACTAGTTTTTCAGGAAAACAAACGGTTTTTATTTTAAAAACAAGAGAGTAATAAAGTAGAGGTATAAAATAGGTTTATAAATATAATTTATAAAATTTATAAATAAAAAAAAATTACAGCAAGTAGTGCTGAAAGTGACCACCATTTTCCAAAGATTTTTGGCACCTTGTTTGGTCAACTGCCCACTCTGGTAGAAAGGCTGATTTTGTGATTTAAATCAAAGTTATCGTTTATTTGTTGTTTTTGAATATTTTGTTAGTTTTGTTGTTTTTTTAAAGAAGATTATAAATTTGTTTATTTATTTCTATTATCATTATACAGGGTGTTTACGGTATTGAGGTTGAAATTTAAATGAGATAATAATCACGGTAGAAGAAAATCTATTGGAAACTATTTCGCTGTAAGAGATTAAACAGAAGAATCTTAGAACTTTGATAAAAACTAAAGCAAAAGTAAATAAAATGATGACAGTGTCAAAACTATGAAGTGACTTTTCTCTTTCATTGTCATGGATACGATTTTTTTATTTGTTGCAATAATACAATTTGATCTGAACAATGAAATAATTCCAGTGACTCTCAAACCGTGTACCAATATGTATTTTGGAGTTAAATAACATTCTTAATAACAGGGGCGGACTGGCAAATTTTTATATGGAGTGCTAAGTTGAAATGAGGGCCCAATATACAATACAACAAAAATATGTAGAAAAACTACTTGTCACTTAATGTAGTAATTTTTTTGAAGGAGTTTGTTTCCTCTATTGAGATTGTGACGTCAGTTGAAATCATGATGGTTTAATAAACGAAAATAAAATTTTTAGATGAACGTCTTCAGAGGCTGCTTGTAATTTTAATTTTTGTTTTTCTTTTCGTTTCTGTGCACCAAATTTATACTTATATTTAGATTTTTCTATTATTTATGCCCACTAATAATTAAACAAAAATAATTAAAATTAAATTAATATAAGTAAAAACGATATTTTATATCGGTTAATTAAAAAATGTGTGGCATAATTTTAATTACGAAAACCCCTCTACAATTGAGAATAGATAGTAAAGTATTTATTGACCACGTCAAAAAATAGAAAACTTACAACTTTCCAAAAATCGGTATAAAAAAATGATTTTCTGGAAATATTTTTGTTACCGTTTACCCGATTATTATTAAATTTTGCATGTTAAAGGACAAAAAGACACTCTTTGATTTGGCGTAAACGAAGTCTTGTAGAAGCTATACATTTCCGGTAGCAATGGGTCTTCCCAGTTTTGGGATCATAACTTTTTTTCGGCTTATTAATTTCTGTTTTTGATACAGCCCAATCATTTTTTTTTATAAAAAAGGTAGTTTCATATCGCCAAAATGTTCCGTTCTCGAGTTATTTGAGTTTAAACTAAATTCTACACCGTGCTGCAAAATCAGAATTTATAAATTTTGAGCGTACCTTGGAAACAATCCATTACGAATGACATCGCTGTCAATGCTGTCATATTTAATGTAAATTTCATTAAATCCAACGGAACATTTGTTTATTTCTTGATGATTATAAAAGCTGTAATTTTTCTATTGCTTGATGAGTTGGATTAATAAATATTGTGCTATCTATGCTCATTTGTAGAGGAATATTCGTGATTAAAATTATGACACAAATTTTTGAATCACTTGTATAAATCCACGCAGAATTTTTCTTACATACCTACGTGTAAGACCTTATAAACAAAATTGAGCTAAAATCATTGKAATTATAGAAATTATAGTTTTACTTGTTATGATGGCATTTTTTAATTCCTTCAAACTAAACACACTTAGCTTCTGCGAAAATCGCGGTTCAGCACTTCATGGATTAGCTCTATGCATTGTGGAAAGTTTATTTACAAATTTAAAATTATTGATATTATTTCAATGAGCTCTTGACATAATAAGCCTACCATAACTCGGGGCCCGTAAGACTCGAGGGCCCGGGGTGCTGTGGCACCCCGGCACCCCTGACCAGTCCGCCCCTGCTTAATAATAATTGTGTGAGTTTTTTTTCGGTTACAGTATTTCTGTACTTTTCTATTACTAGGTCAATTTTCAACTTCAAAACCGTAAACAAACTGTATTTAACTGAAAAAAAGTTTTTTTTTTGATCACCCACAACAGCCCCCCCCCCCCTTAAGCTTCTAGATCCGCCCATGATTTAGTCAAGTTGCAGAAATTAATTTCAATTATAAAATTTATTGGAATTTGAGGAGAGTATATTACATTACATTGACGAATTCCAGTGAAGCTTGAGATTTTTACAATTCAGAATGTGTTTGAAACGTTGGTAGGGGCTCGGCCACTGAACCATTTGCTTTTAAATTACGGTTAATTACTTCAAGTTGATTCGAGAATCTAATTTCTAATTACGACGGTTAAAATTCTGACTGCCGTTTCTACAAGTCATTGTGCATGTAAATCCCTTGTATAATAATATGTGAACAGACCATTAACAATAATATAAAATTTATAACGTGATAAATTTAAATTTAGACATGACTTAACTAGCGATATTAGACTTGGTGTAGATTATTTACTACATTGAACAATTTTAATAATATATTTGACATTTATAGACCATCATGGGCAAGAATAAACTAATATGGTCAGAGGCTTTAAAACATTAATTTTCCTCAAATTATACAATTATCACCGTAATTGGACAACAAAGATATTTCCTAAGGGCGATTTTTCAAACTTTGGCACAACAGGGCGAAATGGCCCTTAATTGGAGTTTTTCTTTGAATCTAGTACGGTCATAACTTTGTTCTTGATTGCACAATTATCGTCCAAGTGGACAAGTCTTGTAGAAGCGAGGTTATTGCCTTATCGGACACTGACAAATACTGAGCGATATTTCAATACCTTGAACTCTTTATTGGGCAATAACAGACAATAGTCCTTAATTATTAAGAACAAAGAAAAAATTTCTCTCGTTAATTATAAAAAACGGCCTGTTTTCGCACTAACGATCCGGAATCAATTACTCAATCGCTCGAAGCACCTGGACGTCATCCCCGTGGAGGTCAGGTCTTGACCCCCGACCGGGAATCCGGCGCGTAATAATTACGAAGTTTGTCGGCAGTAAGGAATGTCGTGCGTGCAATAAGATTTATTCGTACATTTTGTTTCAGTTCACAGTTACAAGGAGTTTTCCTCCGAGACGGTTATTTTATCACACCGAGTGCACATTGTGCGGAAATTTATGCGCCTCTATCTGTAAATTATGATCCTTTTATGGAGAAATACGGTGGTTTTTTTCGTTAAATTCGCATCAATGTGAAAAGTGACCGGGCCGGTGAAGGTCGCGGAATTAGAATCGGAGCACTTGCGACAAGATTTACGGATTGGGGAAAGTCCGAGTCGGGCTTTTGTTCGATTGAAATTTATGGATGCTTGTGTGCAAATTAATTATGGAAATTTTGGCAAGGGCGGAGTTTAATTGCAAAGACGATTCGTTCCATAAAAATAAAATAAAAAAATTAATACTTTAGTGGGCTGTATACTCACCTCATGGTACAATCAAAATCACAATCACTGTCAATGGTTTTTATTGATTTATTAGAGCTACCGAATCAATTCCAAATCGATGTTTGGGCTACGTCTCGGTCACAAATATTTCTTGAATTAATTTTGTACGAAAGCTGCGAGAAATTCTCTACGTGACTGCCAACTGGCTATCGATAGTTTTGAAATTAAAATAAGTCATCTTATATTTATGGGGTTTTTCTTTCGAGTTCTTCGCGTTTCTAAGTAAGAACACGACTTTATTAATATGCCAGACGCGGAACGACCGACTTGTATATTTGCTAATATTTTCTCGAGTCGATACATACGTCATCGTTGATCAAATGGCGACGATTCGTTCACAGGCATGCAACCAATGATTCCGGAATTTTTTCCATTCTTAGAGGTAATCGCTGAACGAACGACAGCTGGAAATCACTCATGATGGGCTATGAAACAACATTTCTCGAAAACGAACGGAAATCTGCAATTCTTGGACCCTCGATCATCACTACGAGGAAACTTTAAAACAGAATTTTCTCACGATTATGAAAGTTTACTCCCATTGGAAAAAATAGACTGAAATTTGTGCGGAAATAAATGCATATTTAATAGCTGTCTACATTAAAAAAAATGTATAAGACATTGATAGATACTAATCTAGTCCATCGCCTAAAATTATTTTCAACTATACAGCGTATCTTATTAATAAGTTACAATACAAACTTGTGTTTTTTTAAATGAAGCGTTTTTGGGTGTAGATTTTTATGACAATGTTTTAAACTAAACTTTTATTGGTCGATTTTGTTAGTTTTAAAAATAAGACGATTTTTCTGACGAAAACATGCACTTTTTAAAAATTTATTACACATTAATTTATTACAGGGTAAAAAGATTATTTTAAAAGGCTACATCTAAAAATGCCAAGAAACATACGGTGTTTCATTTAAAAAAACACAAGTTTGTATCGTAACTTATTTTTGAGACATGCTGTATGGTTGAAAATAATTTTACGTGATGCACTAGATTAGTACCTATCAACGTCCTAATTATTTTTTTTTTAATTTCACCAGGTCACTAATGGACTTTTTCAACTCGCTGGGACACCCTGTATGCACATACAGAGTACATAAACTATTGAAGCAAGAAATTGTGACAAGTAGAAACAAGAATAAATTGGTGTTATGGAACATTTGTTTTTTTTTCAGGAATGTTTCACAAGGTGCAAAATTCAATTCAGTTGTTTTTATTAGGATTACATTTTTTATGATGCATTATATTTTTTTTCGTTTAATTTGGCGGTTTTCTTAATTGGCTTCTACTCCTCGTCCCAGCGCCCATTATTCAGTTGTCGATCTCGTCCAGCGACGTTTTCTCAACGCCCGCTCCCGTATTTCGTTTGTTTTACCCGTCTCGTATTGATGTATCAGAGTTTAGTAAATTTACTGAAATCTCGATTGTCATCAATATCAATAGCGTCGATCTCAGCTACTAGAAACGTGGCTGCCGGTCTCAGCAACTAGGTAAACCTTTGCTTTTCCCACGGTCATCGAGACCGCACCAAACAATACGCGTTCACAACTCACTATTGATCATAGTTGGCCATTATTCTGCGCACTTCATGTCGCCATCGCCGCCTCCAGACTCTTACCATCATTAACTTAACGAATTCGTAGTTTTATGGCATTTTTCCATCGACATTACAATCGAGAAAAGCTAGAATCATAGATGATTGTGTGTTGTTTTGAAGTTAAGACAGTGGGGGAGCAAACAAAGATTTTATCAGTCATGACGGCATCTATTAAAGGTAATAGGCAATAATAGGATACAGAATAAGCACCCCAATTGTGCAATAAAAAATTTGTTATTCTTCGAGTACACGTTCCGTGAGGTAAGTTGTTATTATCATGTCATGCTGAAATGATATTAATACTACGAAAAATTCGATTGTGCAACTCTTAATAATTATTATTTGTAACGTGGTAGTAACAATAAAACAAAAGAATTTTTCTCTTTATTCGTCATTTTGTAAATACTGAAAAGAACAATAAAAATGAAATACTTTTATTGGTAGGTCACGAGGTCCAGTTCAGACTTTTTAATTCACAAAATTTTTATGGATATTGTGTTGTGTGCCAAAATTTGTTGGTGAAAAAGTTACCTAAATAAGATACTCTTATCTAAGATTTTATCATTATGTGACAAGTGTGAAGTGGTAAAACAAGTTACTAAGTATAAAAAAAGTGAAATTGATAATTTAAAAGATTGTGTTAATAAAATTCAAATATGGAAAGATAGGATCTTGTAAAATTGCCAAAGATTGTGACACTGACCAGTAGGAATTTTTCTGCACTTGTTTCGCAATCAAATTTTGGAGCAGAGAACTGAGAAGCACTAGGAAAATTGATAACTCATACTGTTCAGCAATATTTTTTTGAAGAAAATTTAGCGTCTTGGAATTCGACAATGTTGGGCGGGAATGTTTCTGGAAAAATTGTTGGATAATTAGCAGAAATTTTAACTTATTTCAAACTGCTACACTAGGAGGAATTTTTCTTGGGGGAAATTTATCTTTTCTTTTCAAAGACTGGTCGCGAGAATTTCATGATGAATGAGGAGAGAGGAATTCGTTGCGGCACCTGCTCGGCAGGAAAAGCTAGAAAATATTAATATCTCTGTTCATTCTTCATATTTTTCCGTTCCACTTAAACGTCGAAATTTATATCATCTGCCGCTGATTGTTGGCGACCGTAGTGTTATTAATAGTGACTTTATTAGTCGTTGGGACAGTAGGAGGTGTGTCTAGTACCCGGTGGTGCGATCTAAATCAAAACTTTTAATAGGTAGATAAATATTTCGCCTCGAAAGTGTTTTTCTCACGATATATTTCACCGGAAAGTTTGTCTCTTCTGTCACATTATACAGCGCGCGTAAACAATACAAGTGAAGAGCTTTTCAAGAGATTATCGTCCGTTGAAATTCTTCGATGTAATTTAACGATGAGTTGTGGTGGAAAATGTCGGTTGATTTGTGGTAGAGGCTTCAATGACAAAAAGCCGTGATTGCATGGCGATAAAGAGGCGCCACGGAATGTACGGCTCATTGCAGCTCGCTCATTAACAAAGTTCTCGAGTAGTTGCTTTATTAATTATTATTCTATTCGTTGGCTTCGAGATGCGTCTTGTTAAGTTAAATGTTGCGTGAAAGAGGTAAGAATTGAGCCATTACGCACGGCTGGGATATAATTAATTTGTAAAGTTTTAATTACGTAAAGTTGGTTTTTGAGTTGGAGAGTTGAAACGGTACGGCGCGTCTTGAAATAAACAACTCTAATCTTCAACCTCGATCTAAGCCAGTTTTAGGAACTAATGGAAAACATTACGGCCATATTACATTCGTTTAATCGTTACAATGATCAGGTTGTAGCGAGCATGAGTTATGTACGCAACTTGTACGTACCTTATCTGTTCATGGTTACCAACATACACTTGTAATTAAATTTTAACTGGTAAAGGTATACGACTGGTCTCCATCACGTTCTCTATTCTTCTAACCATGACTGTCTTCCTGTCTTCTATTGTTCTTATAGGACAATCTTAACAAATAGTTATCTTTGTTAATAAGTTAGCAGGTTGGCGCACACCTCCGCTCTTATCTCAAGTGCATTAAACCGGCTTCCTAATGATAGAATACACTTAACTCCCGTATTAAACCGTCCGAGCTTATCTTCTGCCAACGGGGGTATCTCTACGCCAGCACTCTATGGGATTCTGCCATTAACGGACGCCATAAATACTAATCAACAATGTCAGGCTGCTGTTAGTTCCGAGCCGACTAATAAAACTATCTACTCATGATTAATAAGAAGATGACCAACGGACAGACAAGACAAGCTTCGAGGAATATTCACCGAAGAAAAGATGTAATAGCTATGTTGGAAATGTTCGCTTAGGATAGCGGATGGATAAAACGGTGGTATCTGCTTGTTTTCCCCGAGTGTTAAAAGTAAAAAAATCTTCCGGAACGTTAACAAATAACAGTTTCGTGGATCATGCAAAGAGTTGCAAAAAGTCATGGCTCCAGGTTTATTTAGCACATATAGGTTTCAATGATGTCTCGAAGCCTCTCCGGAGTAATAACATCCGCCCACGCAGCTCTCGAGGTGTAAATTACTGTTTACCATAGTATAGACCATTGTTAATTTCGCAGACGGGCAAACAATGATGAATCACGGCGTTTCGCATTATCGTTCTAAAAATTGTGTGTGTGTGTGTTTGAAGCCGAGAGGAGGATTCGCTGATTGTCACTTGAGGGCAATAAATACGCTCGGACAGGGTACAATAGTGGGACAAGACGAAGTTTGTTTCCTCGTCCTTACAGACTTATGGTCCGTGTCGATTAGAGATTGACGTCTAAATAGACACGCGGTCGAACGAATTGATTGCTTGAGAAAAGGGATTTTTACGTGAAACGTCGCTAAAGTCGGGACGAAGGCACCTACTCGTAAAATACTACAAGGTAAATGATCAATTAAACGTAATGATGGTAAGTCACGATTTCAATTATAAGACATCAGCACGCCTCAACAAATGTACAGTTTGTAATATTTTGGATTGAGCGGCGAGCTACTCAAATATTTAACGACGTATTAGCACACAATGATCAATCGAGAAACCAATGGAGAGATAATCCGGTAAATTAATTTCTTGAGAGATGCACCGAATATGCTTTTTATATGCTAATGGAAAAGAACCTTCAAGAAATATGACTTTTTCTTCACTTAAGTGTTAGCTGGAAATTTCTTAAACTCTTAATCAATGTGTTGTACCTAATTAGTGTTTAGGTGCTTCTTAAATAAAAAATACGAGCGTGCTAATCACTTGAAAATAACAGTACTCTAAAATTATTATTTTTACTTAAAATAAAGTATTTTTTTTATTTGGGATTCTAGGAACTGACGAAGTTTTCTGTCGATAACTTCGAAACTATTTCACTCACAGTTTTCCAGGTTTCTAGACGATGAAGTATATGGTAGGCTAGGAAAATATATTTCTATTTCTATTTTTATTTCAGGAACTAGCTTGCACTCGTGACTAAAGGTGGCTTTTGAAAAGTGCCTGATTAGTACACTTCTACACTCTCTAAGAAAAATATTTTTCAAACCTTATGTTTCTATCTTCGTTTAAACGTGTACATACATCCCGTTACACTCGCTTAGAAACTTATTTTTGAAAAATCTCGTCTTAGTGCTAAGGAACATATTTTCCAAATTTTATGTTTCTCTCTTTGTTTAAGTGTTGACGCCCCATTTCACTCTCTTATAAACATATTTTTGAAAAATATTTTCTTAGCGGACCTCTACACCCTCTATAAGGAATGTTTCTATCTCTTGTTTAAAAGTGTACACCCCGTTTCACACTTTTAGAAACTTATTTGCAACAAATCTCGTTTTTTAGTGTTTCTTAACAACCGCTAAGGAACATATCTTCCAATTTTTATGTTTTTTTCTATAGCAGATGTTAAACTATTTCTTTATCAACTCTTTTGATTAGATAAAATAGCACTTTAACCGCAAGGGTAGATAAAGTAACACTTTATCAGCAAGGGTAGATAAAATGTTTTAACTTATTTGTGAAAAATGAGTTGAATACAACATTTTATTCTTCGAATTAGATCAACAAGGCTATAGAAAAAAATGTTGTATTATATACGACGATAAAGATAGTTTATCTACTCGTGAAATAAGTCTACTCGTGACTTCGTCACTCGTGAACTTAACCTTTTCACTCGTGGATAAGCAATCTCTTTATCGTCTTGTGTAATAATAAATGACTATTATTTTTGTTTAAAAATTTACACCCCATTTCACTGTCATAGAAATTGGTTTTTGAAATTTTTTTTTAGTGGACTTCTACACTTTCTAAGAAATATGTCTTCCAAATTTTATGTTTTTATCTTCGTTTAAACGTTTACACCCCTTTTCATCCCATTATGACTAAAAAGTTTATAAAGATTTACTAAAACTATCTTCCTCATCTAAATTTACATTTTTACGTCTACCTTCCTGCTTTATGTTTGACATTATCGAATAGTTTTTTATTTTGTTTTTTTTTTCTTTTCTGTTTCCAATTGTTCCGATTTGTTGTGTTTTGTTCCGGATTGTTCGCATTTGTTCTTGTCCAAATTTAGGAAATTTCGGGAAATTGGTCCTTCATGTTGAGCTTGTTGGTTTTGTTTCAATTTTATTTGTTGGGCTTTTAGTTGATCTTTTATAATTTGTTGGTTTTGCTTTAATCTCATGATTAGATTTATTATTCTATATTAGTGATTTTTTAAGAATTTTAAGTTTTTTTGCGGTTGGAAAAACAGCTAAGTTTTTAGGATTCTGCTCTATTCTTTTAGGTGCCAAATACCTTTCCTCCTTGATTTGGTGTTGTTTTTCTTTTTTTTTTGCATGCGCCAAATGGCTTGGCCCAGAAATACGAGTAAACAGCTATTTTGGGGTGTTTAAAAACAAGATATTTTGTAAGTTTTTTAGGGAAATTTTGCATGATTTTGGGTAATTGTCAAGTATTTTTTTGTGTCTAATTTTTGGTGGTTTATATATGTATAAAAAAAGTAATTTTTGAAGGATTTTAGTTAATTTCAATTATTTAGGGATCTGATGTTGCAGACTTTTTCAAATTTACTACAACTTTGTTCTTTACACCGTAAATCGTATTTGCAGTGTTTTCAAAAAATGTCAAAAAATTTGAAACAAAACAAAACTTTTTGATGGTTTATAAGATTTTTTTTGTCATTTCGTTTCTTTTAAAATACAGATAGGCACCTACAAGTTGTATGGATTGATATGGTTTTTTAAAAATTGAACATGGGGTATTTAGATACACTGTATATGATAAGGTAACTGTAATGTTACCACTGTTCGAATAGTCGAGTGCACTCTTGGACTGTATGACTCGTTGCTTTTCTTTTCGATTAAAGAGATTGTACCGCATTAATTTCTGTGATTTCTAATTTACTCTAAATTGTTAATGAATTTGAGCTTCCGGACAATTGAATATGGCTTAAGTTATAAGCATAGAAGAAAAATTTGCAGTTGAGGCGTAGGGTAGAGTTAAAATACGAGGATGTAGGTATCGTTTGTATTAATAGCTGGGCGACACATGTCGGGTTTAATGGTGGTTTTGGGTCGGTTTGTGTCTTATCGAAAATCATTTAAGTCTTCTTAAATGGAAGCAGTGATTTGTTGAGTGACGGTCGATTGTGCCGTCTGTCAGAATGTAACTAAGAAAGAGAATTGTTTCTCGGTAGCGTGTCTGGAGTGTTATTATCGCAGCAGCAGCATCGACATCCAATATGAAAATATCAGGGCGTGGGCATTTGCTAATTTTCTGATTTACATTACGTCGAGCGTATCGCCTCTAATGCACCGTTTGTTTATGCAAACGCAATTTTAGACTTGGAAATTGGTCCGGTTTTTGTGATTTTCCATTGTGATTTATTGGAGATGGTCGTACGCCCACGCGGCTAGTTAGCGACTGTACTTTTTCCCATTTCCGAAGACTAATTGGTTAATATTTCCTCGCTTGACGCCGGTTATTAAAAGTTATTTTCACACTGGCTTAATGTGGACGTTTATGGCGTTGTCGCCGCCGTTGCTTTTGAAAAATAACCAGTGGTTTGCTTTGTAGACGATGGTTTATTTAACAAATTAAACATATTGTTTGGCTATCAATATCAACCCACGCGCCACTTCAAATGAAGAAATGAAGCGACACACCTACTATAATAAAACAATAGAGAGGCAAGTGTTTGTCATATAAACTCACTTGGACATTTTTATAAATTACGAGACTGCACCAATGCAGGGACTTAATAAAGGACATTGTTGCATAGCAATGAACACGTACCACTTTCAGGACACGCCATTGTCTAAAACTAAATTAAAATTTTAGATTGCGCTCTGTTTGGTTTTTAAATTCGACGAAGGACGGATTTGTACAAGGCAAACCAAAGCTTTTTTCATCTTTACATAAGAAACAAGCTTTCAAACACTACCGATTTTAACCGCTTTCGGGAAATCTTTACCACAAATATTTTAAAAAGACAAACAAATATTCTAAAAATCATTTAAAAGCAAGAGTACAATGCTTCACAGTGCTGTAGTCAAAATTTCTGTTGTCGTCAAGCCGCGAATTTGATAGAGTAATTCCAAAATAAGGGTCGTTACATCGCATCAGTGGCACTAAGTCGAACGTATGGTCATAATCCTGGGCCTCGTAACTGATTTATAAAGTTTTTTAATTCTGATTTAGGAAATATTTACGCTCGGTATATGTTAATATACTTTATTGTGTTTATATGGAAGTGTATTGTGAGCGTTGACGTAAATAGAGTTGTTTGACTAAATGCTGTTTATGGGCCGTGCACACTGAATATGTATGTGCATTAACGGATTTATGGAGTTAAGTACCTAAATATTATTTTAAGTGGTTTAGCAATTTGTTTCAAAGTAGCCATTAATTTTGACCATTGAAAGCGTAACCACCCCCGAGGTAACGACGGATTTAAACCAAAACGTTCACTTAATAATCAATTAAGGCAACTTTCAATAAATTTACTATTTTATGTTATCTTGTACGTAATTAATAACTCGAATAAAAGTCTTGTTTGCTATAATTTAAATTGTCACAACGGAAGCCTAATTATCAACTGGTTTTCAACTGAAAAGCTCACCGGAGGCGGCCTTTCAAAAGCATACTTCATTTATTGAAGAAGTTCAAATGAAATTACTAAGATAGTTTGAGTTCAGGCCACCGCTATCTCAGGACGCCGGCATGGATATTTTCATATCTGTTGAATTAGAAATAAAGCGATTTTGATTTTTTCTATCGAGGATTAAAGTCTTGCAAATCCCGTCCGACAAGTAGATGACCTTCTAAACTATGCAAGTGAAAGCAGATCTTGATGCTCGCGATTATTTTTCAGTGACAGTATTTAGGTTAAAAAACGATGAGTTGAAAAGTGTGTACAGGATCGAAATGTGTTAACGCCCATGCCGTTCCTAGACGGTGTTTTTGTGGTTTATAACGCAGCGAGATCTACGAGATCAATGTAGCAATTTAAACCACCGACATGGTCCGAATTTGTTATTGAAATCAGATCGGGTACAGAGTCTGGTACTGAACACCGATAAAATCTCGACATCGTCGTCGAAGACATCATCACTTGTGTGTGTATTTTTACGCAGGAGTTCCCAACGATCTCTTAACATGAAATGTATAATTTTTGTGTACGAAGGTGGGAAGGTATTAGAGTCGCCTGCGGTCCCATCCGCCTAATAAACCATATCGTCGTAAAAATCCCCACATACCACCCTATGGCTATATTAAAGCGCACTTTCTATTCAAATGCAGTCCATACGGATTATTTAATGGTCATACGCGGTCTCCTACGCGGGCCAGAGGTCGGCCTCTTCATCGACGCGTTCTCATGACTGAAACTGGACCATCGTCGTGGGTGCTCACTTGCAATAACGAGAACGACTAAATAGGCTACCAGATGAAAGAATAAGAAGCATAGTTAAGCTGATTCATGAACGTGTTGGTGCAGCCGCTGCCACCATTAAAGCCCATGCAAACGAACAGGCGCCAATTATACACCACCTTATAAATCTCATCGACCGCCGAACGAGCAACTGCCGCCACATATCGAGGAATTATTGAGGATTGAGTTATTGCAAAACGATGCAAGCAATAATACACCAGACGCGAGAAACAAAACGAAAGCTCCAGCCAAAGAGCTTTTTCACCAAACTCAACCACAAACAATTTCTGCTATTTTCAGACGTTTGTAGATATGTATTTACAAAATTTGTTCTCGAATACTATGTTTTGCTCTTAAAAAGTTTTCTATTTGATATACAGGATGCGCCAGAACTCACGCCCCAGAGAAAAATGCCCATATAAGGTAAGATACCAGGAACATGGAAAAAATGTTAAAAAAAATTATCTATAAAAATTTCGAAGTTATGAGGGTTTAAAGTTTGCACTTTGACTCTATTTATTTTTGTTGGAAAAATAATTTTCCAAGTTTTTTTGCTATAGGCTATTAAAAGAGGAAACAAGGAAGCTGTATCCTAAATTGTAACTCTGTTCAATGTTTTTTGTGGCTTTTGTTGGCAAAATTTTTGTCTCTTTACTAAATAATTGTAAAAAAAAACATATACAAGATCATCAGTATCCTTAAATGGATATAAAAGTGTCAAATGTCAAAAAATAAATGTCAAGATTTTTTGACAGATAGAATTTTTTAAACATTTTTTTCATGTTCCTGGTATCTTACCTTACTTGAAAATTTTCTCTGGGGCGCGAGTTCTGGCGCACCCGGCACCCTGTATAATAATGTCGAAACTTTTTGGAAATAAATAAATCTTTCTGGATACAATTGACATTTCTGAAAATTATTTACTCATCTTCAAGCTTACTCAAATTTTTGATAAAAATATAGCAAAGTAAAAGACCAAAACATGCAAACTTTTATAAAATCAAAAAAACTGTCGATTATTAAATTTCTATTTATTATTTTTTTTACTTTATTCTTGATCGTCAATCAATACAGATGTTTAGATACTTTATTTTTATGTTTTTTACCTTTTTGCTCTTACTTTTTTTAAGGGCTTCTTTATATTTAAATAGTAATCTTTTGTTACGTTACTTACTTTTTTGGTTTTCTTTTTAATACTATTAGAAATTGAAAAATTACAAAGACACGATTGGTGATAACACTGAGCCACTAAGGCAAGTGTCTGCTCTTTTGTACCTATTACATTCTAAAACAAACTATGCAAAAATTATTTTTCGCGTTTCTACAGTGTTCTAAGGAAATCGATTAGTCGATCGACCAATTTTACGATTTTTGAGAGATTCATCACTGAAGACTTAGAAAAAGAGAACAAAAACCTTTATCTGCAAACGTAACAAAAGTGACCATTTTTATGACTAAATGTCACAAGTAAAAGTTTTACTTTTCAGCCATGGTGAAAATATTCTATTTTTGCGCCTAAGCTTTTTTACTTTTATCATAACATTATTCACATTTACCAATGTCGTTTCTCTCTTGTCTCTTTTACAGCTTCAGCAATTTTTGAAGAGGTATACATTATACATTGTAGATCATTAGCATTCTATATTTTGGACTGCTAAACACACTATTCATCCAGTAGTTAAATCAATAGACACTTTCAAAAATCTCAACACAAATTCTGATTTTCTCTGATTTCATTAGTTGCAAAGCGTCCTGATTATTTGTTCCCTTACTTTCTAATTATAGGTAGTGTTATTACTATTATTCTTTACTCTGAATCTGAATACGCAGATCAGTTAGTATATGTTATTAAGTGAGTTTATGTGCCCCAGTCTCACTATGTTTGGCAAAATAAGCGTTCTATTTACTCTTAATAACATAATATACTATTATGTTATACAGGCTGGATTACAAAAAAACGCCCCGAGCCTACTTTATTTAATTTAATTTTCAAATTGCCGAAAATCAAAAGTTAGTAATAAATAATAAGTGAACGTGTTGAAAGACACTTTAATGAAGAATCCAAAAATAATAAAATGTACAGAGTGTTCCATTAAAAAAATGAAATTGATGTGGCTTCCGGTGAAACAGGAAGCAGTATTGATGGAATAAACAATAAACGACAAGAAATTGTTCATCTTTATTCTAAGAAGTTTTGTCTCATATCTTTAAAAATAATGAAGTTATGGCTTGGGGCGTTTTTCATAATCCAGTCTGAGTAAGTATTACTTATCTTTTGAATATATTTTATATTATATATATATATATTTCTTTTCTTTTATGCTTTTCTTATTTTGACGAATTATAATTTTTAATAATCTTAGAATTTGGTACCTTACCTACTACTGGAAGTGGTTCTTACACCACTTCCGGTAATAAGGGTCTCCACTTTTTGGAATCTTCTAATAAAAAATTTCCAATAACATTTCTTTGCGTTTTTGAATTACCTTTTAGGTACATGCTTAGTGTCTGTCTAAAATAAATTTTAACAAAACAATGAGAATTTATCAATAAAGCGAACAAACTTAAGTTTTTTCTTGGTTTTGATGATCTAGGTGCAAAATAAGTGAGGTGATGTTTTCCTGTGCAATGTTTTAATATGGGTCAAGCACCTCTCAATCTTGATGTTAATTTAGTCAAATCGGCCAATAAAATCGTTTTCGGTGTCGTGACGCGTTACTGGCAAAAAGCTCGGTTGGTTTTCTTTGTCGTCGATACTGAATAAAATCCACATTGAATTCAAATATAATCGCGTGACCGGCAGAGAAGAGGTGCGTTTTATAGCACCCTGGCGGCGAAATCAAACACGACGATTTAAAATATAGTGAGTCGATGGTCCGGATTTGTATGTTTAATGCATATCGGTAAATGATACTTTGTAACCGAGCTTGCAGTAACTAGTTTTATGGGGTGTATAATATACGGCGTATTGTGTTACGTATGTCCTGATCGTGATACATGGCGGTAGTTACCTCGGCCAATTGGTTGCTTGCTGTATTGGTATTGGTATCGATCGCCACATGTAATATTTATTAGAGCCAAGAAGAATTTTATTGAATTTTGATCGATCTTTATTGAAATTCGAAATAATTACGGTGAAAGCTTGAAGAAGCGACTGATTTGTAACGCAGCAAGAGGAAAGTAAATAGACTAATTGCGTTATGAAACCCCTCCAGCTTTATCAATTAACAAAAATAGTTAAGATTGTAATTACACTGCGTGCCCGTTCTCAATTAATCAAATTCAAATTATACCGCAGGGAACTGTTGTGGTCGATACCTTCGAATACTTGTTGAAACGAAAGTTATGTTGTAATTGAACCGGTGCGAGTCCATCTCGTTAAGACTCAACTTAATATACAGCGTGTATCACGGATTTTTTTAGAACAACATGATTTTGTCACAATAATAATTAATTATGACAAATAAAACTGCGACTCGATGAGGTGTCAAGGGCGAATTCAGCTACTGGAAGGCGCCATCAATAAATGATAAATGTTTGGTTGTCAACCGGCACGGTCGCTTTCACCGACTGTTACGTCATGCTGGATTTGGTCCATATTTATGTCAAACAATTGAAGATTAACAAGAGGAAACTCTGCTTTGCTCCTGAACTATAGAAGAAAAAAGCAAATAAATATCGTCAATCGAAACGGAATTTATCAGCAATATTTTGCGTTTTATTAGACAGAAATCAATTCAATTTCTTTGGTTGCAATTAAAAGAAGTAAATAAATGCGAACGACTTGCTAATAGAACGTGTTAATTATTAAATACCGCATCCCGGACTCTTCCCAACCAGAAAACCAGAATGAGGTGTGCTAATCACGACTTGACTCCATCTTTGATTCATTTCATTTTTTTTTTCTTTATTTTTGATTGGTTTCATTGAGTCGAGTTAAACAGTGTTGGATTTTTGTGGGTGCAGAATTGTAAAATTTGTGTTGGTGGTTGCGGAAACACCTTTTCGTCGTAACCTTGTCTCTTGAGAACATTGTCAAGTTGAGAATTATTTATTTTTATATTTGTAGCAAGTCGACAAGATCATTGAACTAGATAATTACGTTTAACAATCCCCGGATCGATTTTTTCTCTGAGTTTCGTCGAATGATCGATTTTCTTGTAGGTAATTGGTGTTGCGATGACCCTTGAAATTCAAATCTGGTAATTAAATCTGCGGTTGCAGAAAACCGATTTGAACTTATGATCTCTCTCGAATTTATTAACGTTAACTGTTCCAACTAGCTGCGCCTAGTTTAGGAATGCCGAGGAAAATAGCAAAAATCGCAGATATATACGACCAAGATACGCTCAAATCGAAGAAGTAATCTACATGCAGTAATCTAATCGGGCACAGGTGTCCATGAATATTACAGTGTAGCAAAGGCGTGCGCTATTTTTTCCGTGTAGGTTGCATATTTATGGAACAAGGACGTCGTTCCACGTTACACGCCATCTTTTAACCACGGGATGATCCTGCACTTCCAGAGTCATTTTTCAGGAATATGTGACGTAGGAAGGTTATATTTTCCCGTCAGACCGACTATCATTTATGTGTGTATGTACAGTCCACCTTACAAGAAACTTAATTGTCTACGTGTTAGTATTTTATCAATTGGAAATTTATTGTTGTGTACAATTAAGTTGAGACTTGTAGAGTGGGCAGAAAGGTCGTCGCGAATTAACTATTAAACGTCCAGCCCACTGCATTCTGTGACATTTCATTTTTTTCCTTTCTTCCATCGAAAATATGGGTGAGAATTATTAAAGTTCATCTATTAAGATTCCGAAGAGGTAACAGTATAACATTACACACCACTGGCTCATTACTTTCCCGCAAAGTCGGCCCTGCCCTCTCTATTAATTACAAATAAATTACAAACTGTTAATGCTCGCCGCGCGGTAGCGATACGATAATAACTAATTAAAATATCTAGCATTATCATCAACTAAATAAACATGCGATTAAAAAATTCGATGGGTACATGTCTGATCGATTCTCCCACAGACGATGCCATAATTAACGAGTTAATATGAGCTCAACGATACCAATAACGTTGACAAATTGCCGGGAACGTGACGGGACTAAAAGGAACAGGGCGAGCCCACTGACGCCACTAGCATACACATTGTTGTCTAGGTTTTGCCAAATAACCACTTCTACAAACGGTTCACCTCGATGTCAGTGGTTCAAGGTTTATTTGGTCCAAGTTTCGTGTATATTTAGTTGCCAAAATGATCTTGTTGAAGCATATTTAGGCTTCAAGCAAACACTTGGAGGAACTGTAAACGTTGACTTAAGTTTCTTTTTTTGTATAAAGTTCTCAATATTGTCCTAAATTTTTTCTGGGCGAAAATTTTTGATCTACAATCTGTAAAGTGAAGATATAAGTTGCAATTAGAAATAGATTTTCATGCGTTCACTGCTCTGGGTTCAACCCAAGTATTTGTTTTTGATCCTTATCTAAAATTTAATCTAAAACCAGTTTATGTTTAGTGTTGGAATCCTTGACTTAGTGAAGCTTTATTTATTTTACCTTTACTGCAAATATCTAGAAATTTCCATTTTTTAATCAGTTTTTAATAACCTTCCATCGTTTTAGCTGTTAAATATTTAATAAGATTTTTAGATTTTCTCCAGATTTTTTATTTAATGTTGGGTACAAGGGTTAGATTTTAGGTTTCATTAGAATAATGGTCCTCGAGTTAAATCCTTCAAAAATCGGAACCAAGTAATTTGCATTTTAAGTTGTGATTTATTCAGATTTTGATAAGGCTTTCAATTTAGAATTACATACTTAGGTTTATAACAGTTTTTGGTTTATAAAGCAGTATCCAACACTGGTTTTGTTTTTTTGTAATTTGTCTCCATTTTGATTCTCTAATACACATACTAAAGAATGCGACGTCATGATGTGCATTGTCTTAGTGGTCAAAAGGCGACTAGATGAAATTTTAACTTTCAAAATTAAGACATTACCAAACGTAACAACAATCCCTAAATTAATTAAAGTAAAAAATTTTGTTTAAAAACGGCATAAAAAGGGCAATTAAAAAAAAAGGTATAAAAAAACTCGTTTTATGAGACCCTGAAACATTTATTCTTTACAATAATTCGTGCCTACACTACTCGTTTTTTAAACTTGAATTCGTGCTTTAAGACTGGTGTTATGAAACTTATTTTTAATGTAATATTGTTTGTTCCTGTTGCACATTGGTTAAATGGCTTAAATATGGGCATGTGGTTTAATCCTTGTTTTGTTTCAAAATACAACTAATTTGTTTCTTTTTTATCTAATACTTCTACTATTTAGTTTTAGTGCCAATATTTAAGTAGGCAACAATTTTTTATTAATTTGAGTTTTAGAGTTAGGATTTTTATCATTATGTATTATAAGTGTTAGCACATTAGGTACGAAAATTTAAAATAAAATACAAAAAACTTTTTTATTATTTATTTAACAACATATATTTGGTTCTATAAAACAGTTGAGATAATACAAGGTGATTATTTTAGGGCCTATATTAGAAACTTTTTAACTTCTTATGCAGATAGAAATTTGAAATTTTGTACACAACCCAAATCAACCAGTCTGAGTTCAACTAAATTATTTTCAAAATGGCTGAACTTCCGGAACTATGAGAAATTGGCGTCAACTTTAAAATTTTAAATAGTAACCATTTATTTTTATTGCATTTTTGAATTTTTTTCTCCAAACTGAGTAAAATGCACTTAGTTGTTAGTACTTATCTGTCATAGTTTTTGACATATGTCAATTTTTTGCTCAAAATTTTCATTTGCAGAGGTTTATTAAAAACTTCACAGCTCTTAAACCGTTTGCAATAAGTAAATAATTTTTCTTGCATTTGATAACCAAAGGTTCGAAGAGTTGGAGTACATAAAATTGATGAAGTGTCTTGTAATCATTAATTTTGTTTGTGGTGTATCTGTCGAGTAATAGATTTTTACTTTTCCTCTGCATGTGCTGTTTCCTCGTGTGTGGGACGAAGTCGGAAGACACTCCTTTTATAAAATATTCCCTCTGAATCCATCCACCCATGTAAATAGAATTAAAGTTGTCTCGTTGATGTCCGCTAATTGTGTTCTTCTAATAGCATTGTAATCGGTAGTACCCTGTCAGCGTAAAGAATCCCGCAGCTGTGATTTATCCCGTCCTGCCGTCAATGACAGGTATTAAAGTCCGTAGCGTCCCGCTGGCAGCCCCATGTCAAAGGTTAGAGTGACAATAGTCCGTTGGACGTCCCACTGTACGTCATATTTATCCCGCAACGATTATTATGTGAAATTTGCATGCCATTCGACCTTTCCTCGACGATTTACAACACAACACCGAACCAAGTAAATAAATAATAGACAAACTCGGTGAGTAAATTTATCTATGGGATAATTTACGACTCAAACACTTTGTCGTACTTTATTTTTTTTCTCCTCTCTCTTATTTCTTACGCAATAAAACGTACTGGCGCCACGCTAGAAAGCGATGAAATGACGTTTTATAAGCACTAAAACAGTTGCTTCATGCAGCCAGATTCGCATTGTCCCGGATGATTGATTGAAAGCTCTCGAGGTGGCGCAACGCAGGATGAGTGTCCTGAATACGTCGCCGAGGTCAGGAACACACCCACCAACGTTCTGCTGCAGAAAATGATACTAATTGCGGGGTCAAATGTCGACACTTTACCGAAACTTATTGCTACTCAATTTGGCGCATGACTCACACTGAAACTTTCATTCTACTGCATTTGTTTATTAAAAAACGGATTATTCTTTTGACGAGCAAATCCAGACGACGACCCGGATTTTTGCATACATACTACTTTATAATTAATTTAAGCGGGATTCCGCCCATTTGCTGTATCTAATGCCATTGTTGCAGCCTACTCGAGATAATATTAACACATTTTATGACAATTTTTACATTCCAAACGGCAGCATAAATTTGTATTTATATTTCGATTACGACAACAAAATAAAACAAGACACGAGGGAAGATCAATGAGTTATAATTTGTTTAATATCTAGCTCGATTACTTCGCTTGTTGATTCTTCTATCATTATTTAATCAGTCAAGATGAATATGAAGTTAGCTGTGTAATTTCTTGTTAGTTACGCATAACGATCCTCCCGAGTAATAAAGCCAATGATGTTTGTTTAATTTACGAGGTGCCTAACTCATAAAAATTTCTAATGTCTAATAAATCTACAAGTTATTGAAAAAAAAAATAATAAAAAATGCAGATTTAAACTGATACAATTTTGCCTTGATGAAATTTCCACATCAAATTGGGTTCAAGAAAATTAAATTAAAAAAAAATAAAATTAAATTAAAATATGGAGTGATAGTAAATTTGAAAACTTTATATTGATACTTCTTTCTTGTGTTAAATATTTTGTTATTTTTTTAGTAAGTAAAGACATTGTACAAACATGAAGAATATCTTTTTAAATATTGGTTAGAATGCCTATATTGAAAAGAACACAGATGTACTCGTAGAAGTAGAAGTACTCATTTGTAATTCTATTGCAATTAAAAATATTTTCTTTTATGAAAAAAGAAAAACAAATTCTAAATGTCAAGTCTTGGTTCTCAATGTTAAGTTGTTCTCCAGGATGATAATAGGTATAATAATAAAATATTTTTTGTTATAATTTTGTTTTAACTTTTTCTCCTTGGAGTTTGGAGTTTTTTGAACTTGGAGGCCAATTTGCGTGGCATATCACCTTTCGAATCGTCTGTGGTGAAAACATTCAAACTGGCTCTCTAATAGAGGGATCAATAAGTTATCTGAAACGTTCTTCGTACATTTCTAGTGCTGGAGGTGCCGATTAAACTAATAATTTTATTGATTGCTTCTAGAAAAAAATCCATCAAATCTTATGGAATTTTTCTTGAGGCATCTTGTTGTAATTTAATTTTTGTTTGATTCGCGGTCCCGTCATTGCCATTTCTTGGTAATAAGCGCCATCTTCCCCGATTTAATTGGCATAGGATTAATTCGCGTTATTATGATGAAATTAGTGCGGCAGCATTTAATAAGTCTTGTCAGCATCGCTCGACTAAGTACCTTCCCATGGAAAAGTATTATTTAAATAAATTGAGCCGATGTTCTAGTTAACGACTTGCAGAGTTATGTAGATGGCTTTAATGTCGCCCCTGTTTGTTTTTCATGAGTTACCGAGGCACCTCGCTGGAGGCTCGAAGCTCGTTTGTGCTTTTTTCCAAAACTTTCCAATGTAACTTGTTGCGTTATCATTTAATATTATTAATATGTAATTCTTTACGGGGCCTTGACACGCTGTATTTAATAAATTAAGCATGTATTTCGGTGAAGCCGCGATACTCATATATGGAGTGAAATTTTATATTACAAAACATCACACGTCGATCGGACACTCATAAATACACTTATTACTTCTTCATTACCGTTTCGATAATTCCAATTATAAATTAATTAAACGAGGTGGGAAAAAAATGACACAAAAATTAATTAAATCTTTTCTATCCGTGCTGGCGAGAAATACGTGAGTTATTGCTATGCAAAAAGATGATTCCGTGTGTAAACAACCAGTCGACGTTTTGTTACAGATAGTTAGCTAGGAAGTCAGGCGTGACGTCGTCTGCCCGCCGGCGGGGGAATTACTTAAGTAGCTTTAATTCGGTTTCAAACCGATTTTTCGTAGGTGTGATTTCTCTATAAATAGCGACATTAAGACATAAAAACAATTCTTTGAACAGATAAAGGGTGTGATTCATATATAATTTATTAACGTAGCAGGTGAACCTGTGTCCCGGTGGTCCCATACGTTACAACATCCTCTGACTTTTATTTTACACGCGCGCTTCAGTTTCTTGTCAGACACACCTAGCCATTGTACTTTTAATATTTCATTTTGTTTTTATTCAACCCCTTTTTGTACCAGAGGTGACAAAAATGAGGTTTTTATTCCGAGATTTTAGACGACCTTCGGCCTACGTGTGACCGAAAATGAAAGTCATCCACGAATTCTGATTCACAGTTATTGGTTTTAGACGCAAAAATAGAATTCAAAAAATAGTCATCCACCCATACACAGCAAATGACTTTATATTACACATTTTTAATTAACCATTATGCAATTATAAATAGTGTCCGGATTTTAGGTAAAATGCCTTTTTGAGTCTATTTAAGGCCGGTGGACGGGCCCCAAAATTTTAAACGTTTCAGAAATAATATAGGAACTCTACCCGGAAGAGTTTTCAAGAAGAAAAAAAAATTTTTTGACTGCGCTAAAACTGCTAAGAAATAACATTTTTGTTTAACCGGAAACGAGGAAATCTGTATATAATTAAAACTTTATTATTATTCTGACTAAGTGAAAGTTCATTTTTCTTTTGATTTCGAACAAAGCAAAAGAGTTCACGCAAATTAAATAACAAAAATTATTACAAGTCAATAGAAGTCAATAGACTTTTCTTAACACCGAGTTAGAAGATAGTAAGTCAGAATAATGAAGTTTTAATTACATATTTGTTCGTTTCAAGTTAAGCAAAAAATGTGACTCTTTTGAAGTTTTGACGTAAATCCAATGCTACATTTGTTTTTTATAACATATATTATTATTTGTGATATTATAAATTAAAAAACATTTATTTTCTAGGATTTTATGACTTATTTTTTGGTACAATGTCCTATTTCAAGTTTTTACCTCCTTTTTCAAAAGTTGCCATTTTGAGATTTTTTAAGGATTGTTCTAGACTGAAAATATTTTTCTTCTTAAAAAATTCTCAAAATTAGGTTTGAAAAGTAGTATTTCTGTCATTGGCGGTCGTTTGTCGTCGCGCGTCCCATAATTCGGTGTAGTCGGTGTTATAAATCCGGAGTAAACAAGTCCGTCGATGGCCTAGCACCACATTAGAAATTATGACGGTATAAATCCTAATCAGTATAGTAGTATTGTATGGTGTACGTCCGCATTATGCGGTGTTTGTTTATTGAATGCGATGCGTTCGAGGGATAAGCGGACATTGTTCGAAGAGTCATTAATTGCTTTCGTTATGACGTCACACATATCTGGATCACGGCGATACTCTTGTATTAATAATTGGTCACGAACGGAGGCGACTTTAGCACACAAAGTGAGAAGCATCGACTTTACAACACGGAGATGGCCACTAAATAATCAACTCTTACGAAAACCGTTGTCCGACTCAACAGGAGGGAGATAATCAACGAGAATTATCTCCGAGTATTTAGATGATACGACGGAATGATTGATTTTTTTGTCGAAGGATCGGTGGCCATCACAGCTCTTTGTAGGTCGATAGTGTTAGTTTTCAGGGCTTCTGATTTTAATATAGATTAGATCAGACTTTGGTGATTGATGTTGGCTAATTGAGCTCGAGAAGTGCCGACATATTGTTTCTTTTGCAGAGAGAGAGAGGGATTTTTGTTTGACAACAGCTCCAAGACAAATCTCCACTTAATTAAAATAGATGAAAATTGAATTGGAGGCTCGGACATGAATTATGAAGAAAAGTACTTAAATTGTTGATTTATTGTTATTTCTTGCTAGTGGGTGCTTATTTATTGCTTAGGAGAAAAAGTGGCGTTATTTCACGATTTCCTCAAATTGATCGAACTTTAATTAGCGACGGTGGCAACAATCAAGTCTGATTGCAATTATGCACAATTTATCATATTATTTTGAAGTCGAATGCAATTATTATGTAATTTATTACGTTGTAAAAACCTCAACCATAACAATTAGTCAACTGAGTTTGCCATTATACAATTATTTTGTAATTAAATGCGTTATTTATACGACAGGGGAAACGTCGACAAAATCTTTCAGTGCTTCTGAATTTTCAGTGAAAATAAACAAAATCGATGAATTTATCAAGTGGCATCGACGTGTTCACACGGCAATTATAAGAACTCAGCGATGATAAACAGCCTCTGGAGCGGTTGACAGTTCATAATATCGCTACCACGAGTCGTTTATATAAACTACTGCAGTATAATCACGGGGGGTTCTCTTATAAAACGTTATTAGTAGTACACGAGGCTCCCGGTGTTGGCTTCCTTTCCGCACGATCCTGAAAAAGCGAACAAGTCCTGAAATTACAGACCCCCGGAGCCATCTCTCAATATCTCCGGTTTCATCGCGCACGAATAAATAATGAGGGTTGGAAGTCCGCCCTCGCGGCCACTCGCGCTATAAACTACCGGTCAGTAAGCAAAGTGTTACAACCTACGCGAATAAAATAAGATTAATAGAGAGAACGAAACAATGTATGTCCTGTTGTTCAAATCTATAAATTGCTCGCGATTTACGAGCCTTTTTGTCCCTTGTCGATTGGTTGTTTACAAAATTGTTAGTTTGTTGGATTCGAGGGAATATCAATCATTAAACTTATTAGACGACCAGACACGTCAATCAAATATCGATGAAAAACTGAGAAGAGAGGTAATGAAGTGGCTAATCAACTGTTTCCTAGCATTTTGCTACGACTAGTTGATCATTGCGTGCGTAAATAATGGATTTGTACGCACAAAAACTGGACGAGGAGGGATTTTTCTGGCGTTGAAACGGACGCTGAATAATGATTTTCAGGGTGTGGAATATTTGAACTTATGTGACTAACTATTTAAAATAAGAATTGTCGCTTACTAAATGTCTTTATTTTCATTTGTGCGTATTGAAGTCGATTCGAGCTGCAAAATACCAAAACCTTGGATTCTGAAGTTAATTTTCGCGAGATAATCTAGGAATTTTAAGCGGCCATCTTGCCAGCATTAAAGATCTATAAAATACCCGGTTCTAAACGGTTATAAAATCCCGAAAAAAACCGAAACTCGAGCCGTAAAATTTCAACAGCTTCTCAAAGGTGTGTCTGTTTTGATTTTTTCCAAGTAACTTTATAATGAAATTTCCGAAAAGTCTCGAATTGATTCGGCATACCAATGTATTGGATTTAAAAAAGGGTTTATTAATCACTGTCTAACAACAATAGGGCTAATATATGATTTAATTATTGTCCAGGAGCGACGTTAGCACACATTCCTGATTCTTCATAGAAAATTCCCGGACCGGTTTTTTTCAAATTTTAAACAATCGTGGGATTGTGTTTCTTTGTCACCTGTAACGTGAACTTTGGCCTCGTCGCCTTCAATTTGTTTAATTTCAATAGAACCGCCTGTCACGTTGATGTGTCGTGTTTGGAATAAGACGTTTGATTGTCGATGGAATTATTTTCTTATTACGCACGATTCGACAGATAATAAAAATGTGTAGAAAATCTCCATTTCGTGTCGAGGTCAGAAACCGTTTTATAATTGATCGACGGCTCATAAAAGACGATCAGATCGATGATAAGCGATTAACACGTGCCTTAATCGTCGCGATTAAGCCGAGGACACATAAAATACATTTTTCAGGCTACGATACCGATCAGAATAAACGGAATTTGTGCGCGCACGCACCGATTTTTCTCACTTATCTGGAACGAACAGGTGAGAGAAACGCTAAACTGCCTTGAGAAGGCCATATATCGGCGACTGTCAACCGACACGAAACTCGCCCGATCTTAATCCACTTGAAAAGCGATAGTAAGGCCCAAACACTCTTCCAAAGGGTGCAAAGTAAACACGCGAAGGTTGGGAGTGGGTGGCGGGATTGATTGAGAGCTCGCCGGACGTTGCATTGACTTATAAGGAAACTGGGCCATCTGTGTTATTATCCACTCTCCGACACTTGCAAAAAGAATAACTCTAATACTTTTACTTGACAAAATTAATTGTCGAAGTATTACGAAACGAATCAGGGAGTTTTTAAAACACTCTCTATGTAAATTTGCGTGTTTTTTAAGCTTGGCCAGGCATTAAGTGCGTGCTTTTAAGGCATTAGTCGACACGCAAAAGCCTTAATTTTAACTTAATACCACTGATTAAGTTACACTTTTTCGTGGTATTTATTGCCTTGACGAACTTGAAAATTGAATTTTCGAGAAAATTGTGAATGTTTACGGTGGATCTATTCTCGAACGCTTATGTCATAACCTTGACTCATGGTACAGTCATTTTTACGAAAAAACAATTTTCAGTCAACCGTGGAGGGTGTTATTTATGAGCATTGCATGCACCATTCCTCCAACAAGTGTTTCTCAACTAAATTCTCTTGAATTTTTACAACTCGTACCCTTTGACCTCTTTTGTGCAATCTGAAGCTAAAAATTTATTAGTCTTTAGTAATCTGTTTAATCACGTCCTGTCCCGTCATTTCTGTGAATGAAAACACCATTCACAAGTTGTTAAAATGTTCGATAATTTATTTGTTGAGTAATTCGACACCCACCTTAACAATGTAATAACAAACAAATTAAGTTTAAGGTGATTTGAACGCACATTTCGAGTCCGAAAGCCCACACTCGTAGCAGGAAAATAAGTCACCCTTGAACGGTGACGTCACGATTTCAACGCGCAAGTGCAACGGACTAAATAAGGCGCTAAGGTTAAGGATATTTCAGTAATAAGTGGCGTAGGTAAACGAAATCGTTTACAGGCGAAAGTCAATGTGTGGGATGATTATCGCTTAGATATAAGTTACTACGTCAAATATCCACTTCCTACACTTGTTGCGAAATATCCTATCGCGCGGCGTTTTTATGCCATTTTCGAAACGGATGTGGGCTTAAGTGTACCACTCGGAATGACCTTTTTCACTCAAAGACAAACAAAATTAGGCTTTTTATGCCTAATGTGGGTTTTTATGTCTCAACTACGCCCGAATTTGATGAAACGCCGTATTTACACCATATTATGTTGAAATTTTAGAAAAAACACAATGAATTGGGACGAGTAGGCGTTGCTTAATTGAGAGTTTCCGGAGCTTTTGACTTTGGGTTGGTCGTCTGATCCACGGACGGAATCTCCGATTATCTGCATAAAACAGCAGTTCTGGCGCCTGGCACGACACGAATTATTTTATGACACTTTTATCGAGAAAAAATCAAGATGGGTTTGTCGCTTGCTCACTCATTGTAGTCTCCACGTTACTTCAACGCTAGGGATTTATTTGTGGAACTGACAACTTGAGACTGTTTTGAAAACCGTGACATTTATGAATAAACACAAATCGTGTGAATTATGTCATTGTAAATATTTAATTTGCGTGAAAAATGTTGGGTTTGTCGCTTGATTCGGCATCGGACTCTCCGCGATTTTCCGCATAAACCGCTGTAAATCGCCGCCCACGCTGTACAACCTTGCAAAGTTGTAAGTTACTATCACGAGCTACCTGTCTCTAGCCTGGCGTCTAGCTCTGACGGTCACCATATTTGGAAATTTATCTCTGATATCCGAGTCATCAAGAAAGCGTAATAATTCATTTTAAACGCTTGACCTTAGCGAGCAATTACCGGAATCTATGACTAAAAATGGCAATTAGCGTGTGCCGACCGTTTAATTAGTTTGTTTAGAAGAATCGTGTCGATGACGTAATTTAATATAGGGAGGGTATTGTGGTAATGCGATTACAGAGAATGAATATATAGGCGGCTTAGTGACTCGTTTTATAATGAACATAGTGGCATTTTTTTGTAAAATCATGTGAAACTATTAAACCCCTATAAATAAAAGATGAGGGCATTAACTTGAAGTAAGTCCTTATAAGAGAAAACACCCGTAATTGGAATAATAAATATCAAAATGAAAATAATTTAAATTTATCGCCAGCGGTATTTCAGCGCGGTAGCGACGTGCGACATATGTAGAAGATATTTACAGCTATGCAAATCGAACACTGTGTAGCACACAAGCAGCGGCGGGGCTGCAAATTTCAGACACATAATCCTGAAAACTATTTTTGGTAAAAATTGTTTATTCGCATTTAGACTTAATAACATTTTAGATTTTAGAAAATTATAATACTAATCATAAGCTACTTACTAGATTTTTTATTTTACACATTTTCAAGTATTCAGGTGGAATATAGGTATGATTATAAAAAATATTTTTTTCTATTTCAGTGTCACAATAAGCATTTTGTGTAGATAACTGAAAACAGTTGCTATTGAGCTATTTCAAGCGATTTCAAAAATTTTAACTCTCTAATATGATAATAAAACAATTAAAAAATCGCCCAATAAAAAAAATTGTATAAAAACGCGTATTACAACCTGTCAGTGTGATACTGGTGCATTTGTAACACTTGCCACTGCGTGGCTTGTGTCACAAACCACTCGTACCACAATGAGGGTGTTTATAACACTTGTTTTTTAATAAAGTATTTATTCAATTTTTCGCTTTTGTTTTATTTGTATTGGGGATGAAATAGTGCTACGCCACTGTCAGTAATGGTGACTAAGGCCAGATTTGTGTATCCTGGCGTTAATATTTTACAATTAGTCTCTAAAAATCTCTCAAAGCCTATCCAATTAGCGCGACAAATAGCCACCAAAGCCCATAAAGCAAAAATATCGTCGAAATCACTTATCCTCCAGACGCCGCGATTCTTTAGCGCCGCTTGTAAAACAAAATCTCTGCAGTAAAACGCAATTAACTCGCCGTAAATCAATGCCCAATACGTGAATGGAAAGGCCGATTGCGAAACGGCATCGTCCTACGTACGATTTTCATTCATGAAATTATTCTAATTCGTAGCGGAGGCACGCGATCGATCCTCATCAATGAGTTTCGTAATGGTTTTGATGCTTTGACATTTTACTGGTTGTGACGTAAGTGTAACTGTTGAATGCAGCTGCCTACGCACGACCTCAAAATCACAGCCGAATTGAATGAATCGCGAGGGTAAAATATTTCTTCGGGTTTGGTGGTTTTTGTGTCTACGGCCGTTGGTGGCGGAATTGTGGGTTGCGGCATTGGCACGGGCCGCTCCTTTGCGTGTAGGTCGGCACTTCCTGTGCCAGTGACGTCACCACCTGTGCCACTAACGCGACACGAGCGGAGTGAACGGGAAAAAATCATATTCATAACCGAATTTTAACTGGTTATAAACCAGTCGACAATTTATGTATGATCAAAACTAATCAAAATGAGATAAAATCTTTTCACCGAGAGAGTCAAAGACCAAAATTAATGGATGCAATTTTACAATTTTTCAAGATGAGAGATACCTAGTAGTATTTTGTTTTTTTTTGAGCCACCCGTTTTCTAAAGAACAAAAACTGATTTTAAACTAATTCCAAATTTTTCTAGGTACATTACTTTTTAAATTTCATTTTAAAATATTTCAAATTCCGAGTCTATTTAAACTGTTATAAACGTACTATCAATAAGCCGAAAAAATATAAGATTCAATAAAAATGTCATAATTTAGATGTAATTTTTATGTGTATTTTATAAATTGGGAATGTTAAATAAATAAATCGCTGCATAAACTACGAGCCTTGAGCATTTTTTAAAATTTTACTGCACTTGGTAGGTTTTCTATATGTATATTTCTTACAGTGATCTACGAACTTTGAGTATTCCAAAACCCTTAGTATCATTTTTCTGTTTATAAAATATCGAAATGAAAACACTTTATGCTTGTTACTTATACAAGGTGATTTTAAAGTATGTGCAAAAACAGATGATAATAAATCTCAAAAGAAGTCAAAATAACTTATCGTATTGTTTATAGGGTTTGGTTCGTCGAATAAATTTAAATTTGAGGTACAAAAAATTACCAACTTAACTTATAAAAAAATATGATCTATGGGATTAGGTCTTTTTGTTTTGAAAAAAGTGAGTTAAAATTACCAGAAACAGGCATAGAAAAATGTGCCTTCATTAAAAAAAATCATAAAATGTCTAACCGACCACTAGCAACATAAACTTCTAAGGAGTCTTCAAAAATTTCAAACCGCATTTTTTGAAATTTTTCCAAGGCCAAAAACTATACCTAAACATTCAGATAAGACAAGTTTAGTTATTTTGACTTTTTTTGAGCACTACTATCAGCTGTTAAAATATTTGCACATACAGGATGAATATAAAGTATGAAACCAAGCGGTTTTTTTAATCATTTGCCTCCAGAAAATAATAGAGAGTTTTTGCAAACCGTAAAAAAGTTTAACGTATTACGACAAATGGCCGTTGCCAAAAAATAAAAAAATAAGACGTTTACGTAAACGTTTTTGAATTGACGGAATACGCCTTTCGTCCTTGAAAGACGTACACACGACAATGAAATGACGTTGTCGTTAAGGTTAACGTTAAACTAAACGAGTAGCAAAAATTCTCTAATAATTAATATAAATTAAGGTAACATAAAAAATATGATTTTATTTTGAGAACAAAGTTTTCTCAAAGTTGTAATTTATGTAAATATTTTTATAATTAAATATAAAATAAATAGTTGTAATCCTTAGAACATTACCTTTATGAAAAAATGGTTTTATAGTGGGTTGCCATTAAAAAAAATCAAAAACTAAAGAAAATTTTGAAAAATTTTATTCTTGATAAAACATCACATTTTTATAGTACTTTAGCATTCATCAATTAGTTTCTCCAAAAAAATTAATAGTTTAAGCAAAAAACGTATAGTTCCATACTTCATACTTTTTATTTACCTGGTACAAACTTTAAAATCACCATTTACTATTTAAAAGGATTAAAAAAAATCAAAATTGCATTTTTTTATTAAGAAATACCAGCAAAATGTATCATTTTGACAATTTGTGATAAAATATAAGTAAATCAGTGCATTTATGACATCAGTTTGTGCTTGTGACAAAACATGTAATTGTTAAAAGTTTGTGATTGTTGATGCAATTTCAGTATTTTTAAAAGAATAGTTTTTTGAAAATTAGAGTTGTAGAAATTTGTTAACCAGTAGAAATTCTGAAACGTCAGAAATCAAAACCTGAAATTGAGAACATTTCTTTATATTTGTTTTTGTTTTGGATTGTAATTTCGCTCTGATAATCTGGTCTAATCCTGAAATATTCATTTCATGAGCCTTGTAGTCAATTACGACTTTATCGACGCGTTATTAACATGATCCGTCCCTTGAGTCCAACTTAACAAGTTAAGAAAGTAATTAAAATCGTCTTACAGTTACGTTCGACTGTCAAGTAACGAACCTGCAAAACAGGCTACCTTAAGCTCATTTTCCAAGAATGTGAAATTTTCAAGATTTGATGTCGCAATAATCTTAACGAATTCTGAAAGTTAACAGTACCGTTTTGATACGAAAAAAAAATCAAGTATGACACAAAACGGCATGTAATTTGATTAAGCAAGCGGAAAATGTGTATATCTTTCGTTGTCAGTTTTATTGTCGATATTGTTTGTTTAATATTTCAATATTTGTTAGATCGGTTGAGGAGTGGGCGTTGTTTGGCGTTGGTGTTTGCGGTCGTCTGTGGCGCACGCGCTCCAACACAATGCCATTCACAATTAGCTTTACAACCTGCCGTCCACTTGTCACATCTGTCATTATTTTTTCGACAAAGTTTATGTTCTTTAAACTAGGCGCAGTTTATAACCCAGATCTCGCTTCATTACGGCCTTTTCAGACGACTGAATGCCCCTAATGATTTCCGATGTGACAACAACCGGATGATTTATTTCGGCAAAAGCACAACATTTTTCTTGCAACAAATTTCAGCGTCTGGGATCAAGTCGCTACGAGAATGGAAAAAAACGCGAAATTTCGCCGGAGGCGTCTGTAGGCGCCATCGACGTCTTGCGGAATCGCCGACTGGATATCGCAACACTAACAGCTCATAGACTCATCAAAGCGGGCCCACGCAAAACGCTTTCACAATCACTTGAATAGGAAAACAACTTCTGATTTCCTAGTTTATAGCCTCTCTTGGTTTCATTCATGCTCTCTGGGTTGCGAAACAGTGAAAGACAGGTTCGGACCGAATTATCTGATGGGTGCATGATGGAATCACTTCATAAGGAGGCACCACGAGCTTTAATTAACGGACAGTGTCACGTTTCACCATTACGATTATGAATAACAAATGTACAACCTGAAATGACGTTACACGTGTTACGGGTGTGACGTGACCAACGACGTGCTGAAAATTACACCACGAGAATCGAACTTTCAGAAGCTGTTACACTGATTTAACCAAGCCTTTTGCTTTATTTTTTCACACACAGACTGTCATTTCAGCAAAACTAATTAACGGCAAGCACATGATGTTTTCCAACACGGAAGAAACTCATTTTCATTCATAACAGAGTTTTACTTTCTACTAAAAAATAATATACAGGGTGAATATAAAATATGGAACCAAGCGTTTTTTTTTAATCATTTGCTCCAGAAAATAATAATTAATATAAATTAAAGTAATATAAAAAATGTGATCGCATTTTGAAAACAAAATTTTGTTTGGTTTTTGAATTTTGCGATTTTTGTTTGTCAAAATTGCAGTTTATGTAAAAAATAATTTTTAAAAAACTAAATATAATGTAAATAGTTGTAATCTTTAGATCATAACTTTTATGAAAAAAGATGGTTTTATAGTGTTGCGATTTAAAAAAATAAAAATTTTTGTGAAATTCAAAAACAAAACAAAAGAAAATTTTGAAAAATTTTATTTTTCATAAAACATCACACTTTTAGGTTAGTTTTTTATTTCTCAAATAGCTCCATTATTTGATTATTACTTATGATTGTATTTATTATAATCATAATCACAATTATCTTAGCCAACTTTTTTTCTTTTCCTATAACGTACTTTATCATACATTAATTAGTTTTTTCATAAAATAAATAATTTAAGCAAAAAAAAACGTTAAGTTTGATATTTTTTATTCACCTGGTATACAGGGTGTTGAAGACAAATTGTAAAATATTTGTAAAATTGTAAAATATATTTGAGGAGGAAATACTCGTAGTATGGACCAAAACAAACTAAAACTTCTTAATAAACATTAAAATTCTAAAAATTTTCTCATTTCATATCTCCAAAACCGTTACTATTTATTAAGACATTTTTGTCGCACTACCGTGCGATCAAAAAAATAAATAAATTAGTGTAGGCGGTGACTAAAGTCCTTCAGATGGCAATCCTGATTCATGACATCAAATGCCAGCGGAAACTTTGACAAATTTGCGTTTTATTTATTTTGAGTGAAATAATGTTCACTTTAGAGCAGAAAATTTTTATTGTTAGTTATTACAAAAATGCTGTACATGACGAAAACGGTGAATGGTCATTTTTACTTTCAGTTTGTGTGGAAAATTTCCCGCTCAGGTTCCCAGCCAATGTGTTGCCAACAGTAGAATTTAATCGACGCCTACTCTAATTTATTTTTTTTGATCGCACGGTATTACCTTCTTAAATGTTTTACAATCTTTTTTTAACTTCCTGTATAAATCGCACAACACAATTTCAGGTTAGTCGCTTGATCGCCTATTGAAGTCTCCAGGATATTTTCATAATTAAGCACCATTTCTGGGGTCTGTTGCTTGACATCTCTGTGATTTAGTGCTAGGTAATTTGTTTTGGTTTTGCGTTTTTATCTTTTGGGAATTTCAGTAGTTTTTTACGTTGTCAGTAGGAATTTTTTTATTGATCATTTCCATCGTGTTGGCGCAGTTTTATCGTCAATTTTTGTCTCAACGACGCTATCACATTCCTTCCGAGCGATAAAGCGAGCCATCGTCGTCGCTTTTTTCTTTGAAGTCCCGAAATTTAAAAATTCCCTCGTAATATTACGCAAATATATTTCAGTTTGGTTGCGAGCCGGTTGTATGGTTCTTAATTAAGTTTTAAATCTGACTGTTTAAAAGTTATAAAACTTATTAAATACTTTTAATTGAGTCTCTTCGGGTGGCCGAAAGCAAAAAGAGTAAAAGAGTTTTCGGTTAACTGTTCCGAATCGTCGAAACAAATCGAAGTTTCGATAATGAGTCCTCTTTTGTTATGTCAATTAAATTTTAAAAGCATTTAGTTTTCGGGGGGTTTTTACATGATGATTGATCGTTTCGAAAGCAGCATTTACATACTATTATACGAAACAAAGAAACACAAATAGACTAACGACACGTGAGTCCGGTAGCGGCAATAAAGTTAAAAATTTAAAAGCGGTCGAGCGTTTACACCTATTAAGAATCACCAACGTCAAAATGAAATTTCTAGCTGCAGCGCGTCGTGATTTTTGGTAGTTTTCGGGCGATATTTTAGTTTCTTTATCTTAGCGAAGGTAGAAAATGTTTACGATGGCCATAAACAAAATTCCGATTTTGTCGAGATAAACCATTAGATATTTAAATTCCCGAGGATCATTTTACATCATATCGATATTATCACGATGTTGATGATGATATTATGAATGCCGCTGTTAAATACTGTCATCTCGGATCGCATCAATTTCAGCGCTGAAAATTCCTGAAAAATCGGCTTTTTATCGACTCGAGACACATTGTGGTGCAGGTGTGTCTCACCTAACTGATGTGTAATCATGTTTTAGTGCCAGGAAAGCAAAGTTCTCGCGTCGATATCATTGATATAGAGAGACCGAGACCGAGACTGTCACCCACTCACCTCCATTAAATTTGTGTTATAGCAACGTTTAATTTATCAATCCCTTGCTATCTGGATCGGCTCGAGACCAACGCTCGACATAAATAAGACCTTCACTCGTACTATCAGCGATTGTTTGACTCGATTTTTATACACCAAACCACGACTTATTCAGGTGTGAAGTAATATTCACTCGAATGCAAATTTTTTCATGCATATTTTGACGCCCGCAACGAATTCATTAGGTTGCGAAAAGGCACGCCGGCTTTCCAACTCGTTAAAATATTAATGAATGAGAAACGCTCAACAAACAACCCTAGGGCTAAACCGACCAAAGCCACGCTCACGTACGATGTTTCCCTCCAAAATTTCAAAATCCCAATACAAACTCGTTTTACCGCTCATTAAATTTAGCAAATTATCCTCGTAAAATAAATGGTTTGCTGCGTAATATTAAATAAGAAATAGGTCATTCGATCCGGCTGCCCGCTGCAAAATTGTCTTTTTAACGTTCTTAAAGTGGAAGATGAATACTCCGAGATAATTACATGTATTTAAAGAAATGGATCTTCATTTTAATAAATTATAACCTTCTCCTTGTCTGTAATTGCAACATTACATTATTTAATAAGAGTTCATAAAGCTTGCAGAATTTACCATTTAATCATCGGCACCGTAAAAAAATTCGGTGACTTGTTTTTCAAGCTAAATGCACTCCAATATTTGAACAAGTCCAAAACAAACAGTGTAAAAATCATCGGCGCCATGAACTAATATTATCACATAGCTGGCAATAAAATTAAAAATACGAGACGATGAAAGTCGAGAGGATCGCTAATGAATCTGATTACTGCGTTAGAAAGGTGGGCTAATAACAGGGAATTTTCATTTCTATTAGTAAAACTAGAAGCCAAATAAGGAAGCTAATAACTAAATAGGAGAAAAATTCCGAGAGAATCAATCAGAGAGATCATTGAAAATACCCAGGTCGGTATTTACACTACAACACCCATATTTTTAGCATTCTTTTGCGTAAAATACATAAGTTTCTTAAAAGCCCCAGAAAAAAACCCCAAATGTAATAAATAACTTTTTAGTTTTTGAATTGTGATTTCACTTGTCTAAACTACTACCTGTTACTATTATAATAATTAAAATTAACATTAAATTAAATTTAATTAAATTAAATTAAATTTGTTTTCTCATTTTTAGATGTATATTTTAAACTATTTGAAAATAAATAAAATAACAATTATTTCGCTGATCTATATTAATTTCAAAATTAAAGCACATTCTAAAAAATCCAAATACATTCATACCTCATTGGGTAGTTCCCCAGCGTACAAAAAAAAATCTTTAAAAAATTCTATATATGAAAAAATTTTGACATTTATTTTTTGACATTTGTCATTTTTTATGTTACTGATAATCTTGTATATGTTTTTTATCATTATTTAGTAAAGGTACAAAAATTTTGACAATAAAAGCCACAAATAACACTAAATAGAGTTACAATTTAGAATACAGCTTTCCTGTTTTCTCTTCTAATTGCCTGTAGCAAAAAAACTTAAAAAATCATTCTCCCAACAGAAATAGAGTCAAAGTGCAAAATTTAGACTCTCATAACTTTTTTATGGATTTTTATAGTACCTACAATTTTTTTAACATTTTTTTTGTTGTCCAGGGCATCACTCGATGATACAGTGTCACGGAGGTGCGCGACTTTCCGGACAGCCTGTATTTCAAAAAGAGAACAAACAAGTAAAGAAAGTTATATTTAGAAGAGAGAGAATTACACACAAGGACATACAAAATTTTCAAAAAATATTTTATTTCTTTCGAATAAAATTTCGAAAGATCAAATTTTTTTTACAAAATTCGTTTTTCGAAAAAATTGAGAATTCAACCAAAAATTTTAATGGTTTTATTGTAAAAATATATTAATAGTAGGTACCTTCTAAGAACTGAAATCTAAGAGGAATAATAAATAAAACACTTAGAAAGTGTAGAAGAAGGTATAACGTGATACAAAAATTGAAAATTGAAAGAACCATGATTTTGTTTAACCGAAGAAAAAAAGGTAAATACACATACACATCCTTTTGTTTGTCTCCTAAAATTTTGCTTTTCGTGATTAATTTAAACTTAGGTTACATCGGTGAAATTGAAATCGTTGATTTTTACTGACCCGTTCGGATTGGTTCGCGGTTCGGCCACTCCGGCAGCACCTTCCGGAGTATTTTCTACTTTTTAGAAAAATTCGAAAATAGAGTTGTAAAGAATTTCCAAACAAAGCCGTATTTTTCTGTGGCACGCCTACAAAACTTCGCTTTTTCCGAACTTTCGACGTGCACAGATAACACGTCCCAACAACAAACATCGCGTATCTTCCGATGCAACCGTAGAACACGGTAAACCACTTACCGGCGAGAGTTAGAAAAGAATATTGTACGTGTTAGGGTCTCACCTTTGTTCTTTACCGTCCAACAATTGCGCGGATGAAATATGGACCACGAATTGTGGTAAAAAAACGAGCGTTTTAAAGGCTCATTTCGAGGTTTTATGATTTGAGAGATTTATCACCGGCAATTAAATTACATGGACAAGAAACGTTATTGTTTTAAGTTATTAAAGCTTGGTTTGTTGGAGGCGATTAGATGGACACGAGATTTTAATTAAGTTTATTGGAGGTGTGGAGGATTATCTCGAATTGGGGTATTTGAATTTTTCTATCAATAAATCTTATTTTTTTTATTGGTGGGCTTAATTTATTTATTTTAACTAGGGACTATATTTTTTTCGGTAGTAAATACCAAATTTTTGAAATCTCGATCTAGATAAGATCGTACCGACATAGTTTAAATATGGTTGGAGTGGAATGTTAAGAATGATAAGTTTTTAGTGCCACAATTAATTCATAGTGATATAGATGACGTCGGTGTATAAAATTAAAATTTCAATAGGTAGTGGAGATGTTGAAAAAGTGCTGAAAGTCGATTGTTATTCTGATTATAATATTTCGAAGGTGCGTATAAGTGGTGGTAATAAACGAGTCGGTTGGTTTGAACGTCGTGAACTAGAATTTAAATAATGATTTTAATTGGAATGTCTTTTATTCTCGGTACGTAGCTGCCGTTGAAATAGAAGCCGAGTAGAATTTATCGCGTAATAATTCTAAATTGATTTGTTAAGTGTTTAAATAATTTAATGGCGTCCGCGCGATACCTGGGTGGAACACAAGCATAAAACCGTTTTGAATTCACCTATTAAGTTTAATGAATCGGTCCAGAAGATAATTGCTAATTAACAAAGCAAACCGTTCAATTCCAGGGATAGAGACATAATTCAAGAAACGTTACGAAACAAGTCACCGAGAAATTTATTAATCCCCTCGGAAATTTATTTAAAAGCGGTCTGAAATAAAAACGAAATATGAAAATTTATGCGATGTTTGTATTTTTAATTTACGTTTAATTCCTTGACTCGCTGATATGATTTAGTGGATGAAAGCGGCGATTTACTCTCTCGAAGATCGCCATATTTTTAGGTACTGGTCCCGGGACGGATGACCATCTTTCTGCGACTTTACGACGGCGAGTTTTTCTATCGACGATTATTCTGTAAACGTCGCGAGTGAACATTACCGGACTTGATGAATCGACCACAATTTTGCTCTTTTACGGAAATCGACTCCCGATGGGGCATCGTTAAAACAGTAAACTCGACGGTTTGTCCTACAGCATGTTACGCATAACAATAAAAACACGGCCTTTCGAAAATGTAAGCGGCAATTTGTACCGATGAGATGCTCTCCAAATTGCTCCCGATTTCGTGACCAATCACACTAATGATACGCTCAAAACTGCCCCCTGACCCACAAGGTGTTAATGTAATTACACAGAAACGTGATTTATTCTGCTCAACGCAGTGGCGTAACGAACACACGCCACAAACACCCTTTTTATTTCTCTTTATCTCCATGTCTATGTTATGTATTTCATATAAATACTGAAAATACATAGTTGCAATACCATGAAGGGCAAAATTATGGAATAATTATATATAAACTGAAAATATTTAGTTTCGGCAAAAATGCAAACAGGACAATTTTCTTTTTAAAAAATACACAATTCCCAACTTGATTTAAAATTTTACACTTTTTGGTTTTTGAGTAATGACGTCATTTTTTTTAATGGAAACCCACAATTTTTTTACCTATTTCAATAGATCTTTTAATTTTCGAAACAACATCAAAATATTAAATTGTTACGTAAAGTGTTCAAAAAATCATTCAAAAAGTGAAGAACCTAAGCTTTAATTTCAACAACAAACAAACATACAATTGTAAATAAAGTTGAGAATATTGTATTTTTTTTTTAAATGACCTGTTCGAGCATTTTTGCAAAAACAAAATATTTTCGGTTGTAATAAATGAGATTATTCCATAATTTTGCCGCCCCCTGTATATACAGTAAAGCGTTTTTTTATATTAATAAATAATTTCCAAATATCATTGGTTTTTGCAAAATTTTTTGATGTATATTAAACCGAAACAACGGAAAAACTGTGGTGTCTTATATTAAAAAAATCTTCTTTTTTTCTAACAGAAACTTGATGCCAGAATAGCCCAGAAATTTTCACAGAATTTTAGAGTTTTTCTAAATTTTGAAATCACTTAGGAGTTAATTTTATATGAAACTATTTTTCTCACAAAATTTAAGTCAATTAAAGCTTTCAAATTTCTGCGATTCATTCAATCAGACTCCAATTACGCGATAATTCAGCACGTGTGCAAACTATCGATAATAATTTGCCCGCGTGCCAAGTTACCGCGAATCTGATTGGATAAATCTCAGAAATTTGAAAGATTTGACTGACGAATTATTTTTTGCTCTTCTGGGACTCTAGTCTCTGTTTACAAATTATTTACATAAAAAATAAACGCTTTGAAAGTGCAGAAAATAGCGTATATACTTCGGGACTAAAGTGCCTAAATCCCTTGAGTGGTTGTTTTCAATTTAATCCACTCGCGGAATTAAATGATGCACTTTAGTCCCTCTATAGGTACTATTTTTTGACAATTTTTTTTTTTAATTTCTTATAATGCAACTTTTGTTTTTATAAATTTTGCTCGGGAAATAGTAAAATACCCCAAGTGCATGCCAAATTGTCCATAAATTGGCATGCACCAGGAATATTACTATTGAAAATTGTTCATATTTAAATAGTTTAGTAAATTTCATATATTTTATGCTTTATTATGTTGAACCCATTCCAGCATAAGGGATAGAATATTTTGTCTAAAAAGACGTGTCATCAGAGTTTTGGCTGATCTGCCTTATAACCTTAAAATTCTTACATTACGATCTTTGTACATTCTTACTTGTCTAGTCTCTGTCAAAGAAAATTTAAAAAATATTCCTCTCACAATACATTTCACAACTACAACAATAAATATAATACATAATATGTATTATTTTATTATTATTATAATACACGAACTAGCTCTCACATATGTCTCAAAAAATTATAATTAACGAAAGCCATAAATGGTATAAAATTCTTTTGCAATAAAATTTTATAATAAAATGCCAACATCAATCAAGACTTACAATTCTGCGACTATAAACGAGTACCTAACTAATAAAAAAATCTTTAATAGCTAAAACTTGTCTAAAAGAGAAAAACATTGATAATAATTTGTGTTTTTTGCAAATTTATGTTATGAAATTGAGTATTTTTTTGCATTTATCTTTTAATGGTGAATTGTGTATACAGGGTGTTTGCGGTCTTGAGGTTAAAATTTAAAGGGGATGACGAGCTCGATAGATAAATATAATACACTATATAAAATAAAAATTTACACTAGAAAGTAAATAATTCGTTTTATATTATTTTTTTAAGAACTGCTGCTTGGACTATAAGTGCTGCAAAAATGACCATTGGTGTGCTTCACTGTAAATTATAATCAAAACTAAATTGCTACTTTAATATTTGCGATCCATGATGCGATTTAAGAAAAAACAAATCAAATCTATTGGAAATCATTTCGTTAGAAGTGATTAAACATAAGGTTTTCGAAGTTAGTAAAAAGTAAGGCAAAACTAATAATTCCAGTGACCAATAAACCCCAAACCTTGTTCCAATATTTTAGAGTTAAAAAAGTTAATAATAAATTGAAAAGTAAAATGAGAAACCCAAAAAACATAATTTAAAAAAAAACGTATTAAAAGTACAAAGCACTACAATACCGTAATTTCTTTAGTGTGAATAATAAAACAGTACCTACACTCAAAATTACGAGTAGGTAAATTTTTATGAAAAGAAATGTAAAGTAAGCATTTTTTTATTACATTATGTATTTCATAAACGTTGTCTTTTCATTTTAATTTTTGAGTTAGTTAAGTTAGTTGTGTTAGTTAAGAGAATTCTCTCCTCCGCCGCTGTTTCTTGTTAACTCCGAAATGGAAGCGTGCGCTTATAACGAGAAAAAATTGCGGTTTGTGGTCGCTCGCATCGGTATTTTTTCACAAACGTAAGTATTAATCACGTCCTATTAGAAAAGAATTGTGAAAAAAACAATTGTATTTTTGAACAGTACGATAAATGCATAAAATCATCATTAATTACAGATTGATATTAAAGTAGAAATGTCACTGTTGAAATTAATGGGTTCATAAATTATCCAGCGTCTAATTAGAGTTAATGACGTTTCAATCAGTACCTTTCCAGTACCATCGTATTTTTAGTTTTAATTGCAACGATGTTTTCATTCGAGATGAAATTAATTTCGATTGACACCGGCAATTATAACACCCCAATTAAGACAAATATGGAAATTTACGACAAGAGTCGAACGTTCCACGGAGATAGATGGGGTACAGCGAGCTTAATTACCGACAGCTATGAGCACTATTGAACATTATTTTATCACGTAATTGAAGCAAAATACAAGTTTTGCTGATGCTTTTTAAAAGACTTGTAGTTAAAGCAAGTGTCGAAAATAAAAAGGTTTTATTTTACTTATTCATGTGAGATATTTTCAGTTATTTTCATAACTGTTGAGGTTATTGCGATTGGAATCTCTCTCGCATCTTCTTCCAAATCGTTGTTTATGGGCCGTGCAGTTGCCTTCTCTTTGATTATTTATGATTCGGGCTAATTTCGTAAAACCGTCGAGAAACACGACCTTAAAATCGAGATAAATCAATTATGATAATCTATAATTCGAAGTGGCGTGTTTAAAACAAAATAAACCCATTATCTATATTATTAATCTGACATTATTACTGACCGATTAACCGATTTTCTCATTATCTGCTGATCATCGACTACGTAATAGCCGAAAATTTATGATTAATTTTAATAAGTCTGGTCCACTCCTTCGCGTCTAATCGCCCGTTGACAAATTACAAAACGTGTCCGCTCTCAAAAGGTCACAATTTCTTCGAATGCATTAGCAATAAATCTGTAGAGAGAAGAGAACCTCCTCTACGAAAATTTCACTCGGTTAATAATTTCCGTTCGCTTGTAATTAAATGTCTTTCGGGCGTGACATACGGTCGAGTCTCCCGAAACCCGTTTTGACTTACGTCCGAGTCCCGCAATAAAATCGCGACAACTCAAAATTCCACCAACATTTCGGAGTTTATGAAGTTACAAGCCGTAATCCGAGCCGTGTTCCCGGTCCGGAGTTTTTGATTCATTTCGACCATTAGCTTCGAGATTTATCATCGCCCGAGAAAAATTCGGAAGTAAGTTTTGTGCTACCGTGCCTGGCTTCTAATTAGATTCAAAGTTAATTTGAATGGAATTTTTAGAAACTAAATTTATGGTTTTTGATTTAGGGCCGGCCCCAGGCTCGCGACCTAACTATGTACAAACCAAGTGCTGTAAGAAAAAGGTAACCCTCTTGCGTGGCGGGAAGCCTTTCAAATTTCTCTGCGGTTGGTGGTCGAGCTTGTAATTAACCGTGCGAACTTGTGGTCGTTTTGAATAGCTCCGCGTATGTTTCTGGCCACTTTAAATAAAATTACATTGGTAGAAATCTAATGGAACATTTATACCTTATAGAGATGGAGGTAATAGCATTAAGGTAGTCGAGGCTCGAGTCTACTTCATTCTGTTCTTTTGTTAACCAATGCCGACCGTATGTTTGTCATGATAATGTCAGATCATTCATTTCGATATCTGAAATAGTTAAGATATTTATGAAATGGGTAGGGAACAATGCAGGAAGACGCCTCGCAGCGCTGGATGAAATAAGGCTGGCTTTTGGCGTCGATTTGCAAAAACGCCGTTTATAGTTGTAATAATTTACGATTCTCACGTTCACTTTCAAAGAGAATCACTTTGGATACGGGTTAAGCTGTTAAGTCCCTTTTTTAAACGTATTATATTGACATTAAAATAAACCGTCGTTATTCAACCAGAAAGTTGCATTAAGTAGTTAATAGCGCTGTAAATTCTCATATTATTAGCGTTTCGTTTTATAAAATTATAATTTTAATAAGAAAAAGAAAGCTGACAGTTGAGGAAAATTATCCTTTTTACATAATATTACAATATAGACACACTCCTCCAACATATGCCCCATAATGAACTAACTTGACTTTATTTAATTGCGAGAAGATTTTTTCCTCTTTCTAGTAAGTAAACAAGTTTTTACTTTTCCATTTCTCAAATTGTGTGGACTCGAATGTCATGCTTAGGAATGTACTGTCTATCTCTTGTACTGTTAAAATGGATAATGCAGATAGTTGGATGTCAGAACATGTTGTAATTAAGACACTGAAAGCCTTCAGACGATTAAATTCTCTAATCTAGCGTTTTACGACGATATCGACATGCATTTTTGACGTTGAGCTACCTCAAACCGAGAGGTGTGAACGAAAAAAAGTTTTATAAAAAATAACCGTAATAAACGCCTTGGGCCATCATCTTGTACTCAGTTTCCCTTTATCCTTGCCATAATTACTCTCAGAAAACGGCTCCTGTATCTGTCGATCTATAAATCAAAAAAACAAAACGCGTCTCATCAACTCATGACCGCTGCAGCATTTTTGTTGCACGTAGTGTTAATAAGTGCACGAAATTAAAAACACACATACGTTATAATAGCTTTTGTTCGATGCTTTTTAATTGCCTGTGATTAGTTTTATTGAACACCTACTGAGATTTTGATTATTTTTGCTTCGGTCGTCTCACGGTACGATTTTTCGACGAGGCCACAGAAAAGTGGAAAATTATGATGCGAAAGTGGGCGGACTGGCTTCGAGAGATTTTTTTCTTGATCACCTACACTCTTGTTGCAAAATGTTTAGTTTTCCGTGCTTGGCGCCATCGATAGTCTCTCATCGATTTATTAATTTATTCGTGGGGTAATGGAACGGTGAGGAGCGGGTTTTAATGATATCTGTCCAAGATCTCTGATCTTAACGATTATTTTAAGGTGCACGTGTCAATTAACAAGGCCTTATAAAATATTGGTTTGTTTTGTTATCGACAAAATCGATTCTTTGACCGTCTTATTTACATAATCACCGGTACAGTGGACGTCTCTCATCAATATTTTTACTAAAAATTCAACATTTACTAGAATTTTCAATGCAATAAGCTTCTGGAAACACGATCAAACTGTCGGTTTTATTGATGGTAATTTCTGAAGTTTATTTGAGTTTTTTCGCCTTTTTTCCGGGTGGCCGGAAGCAGTCTGTGTGAGGTCCTCCTCCTTGTACCAAGGTGCTTAATTGCGACTTCTGTGCTTGTCTGACGCGTTGTTAGTGGTAACTAAGTCGGGACAGTCGCATACTAATGGATCACTTACCGCCAAAACAGATTCACTCAAGTATGAGCTTCAATTAGGATAATTTAGATTGATTTGCTGTTTGGAATCGGACTCATTTGAATAAACATTCTGGATTGGAACGGGTTTGATTGCTTTCGTGGAGAGAGGGATTTTGTTTTTTTCTAGCTCGTTATCACCGAGATAATTGAAACAAAGACATCAGTATTTGTGACAAGGTGAATGTATAAGAATTTATGGGAATTTAAATCGGTACGAGGATAAGTCACAATCGTATAAATTCACGCTACTTTACAAGAAAGTTCAATTGATAGAGACGCGGGAGATTTACATAATATCGTGGCTATGACTTTCAGATGGAAACAGAGACGGATTCGGGAGGAAAGGAGATGTGGAAACTCAAATCAATGTGACAACTTTAGTTATTTGTTTAAATATTTATAAGACTTTGTTTATCTCTATAAAGCTCATTTGTATTTTTTTGGAACGTAAAATAACGTAAAAGACATTGTTGTTTTCTAAAATTTATTTTATTGTGGTTGCCTCGAATCACAATAAAATTTTACATCAACATAAAATTGTAAATAAGGAGCCTGTAAATGCTGAAACAAAACCCAACTTTCCAACAACACAAAAGTCAAACATCTCACTTTGACAATTCCCTATTGTTGTAGACGTCAGATTTAATCCACCAAAAAATGTGTTATTTTAAACTAGAGAGTAAACAACGATTTTTTCAGAATTTCATGAAAAATCTAATATTTCTAAAGAACTTACCGAAATGAATTTATGTTATTAAACTTCTGAGAGACTTTTTCAAATAACAATATTTCACTTGCTTTTTTAAATTTTTAACTTTTTTGGTTTCACTTGATTTTTCTTAATTTTTAACTTTTTTGAGATTTATAAAATAAAAAAATGTAAGCTTATGTAAACCATATATTTGTAGAGCCTTATGAATTGCAATATTTTTTTAAAAACAATTTCTCAAAATTTCTGAAAAGTTTATAAGTATCGGGTTCTTTTTAAAATTCGACGTCGAAGTTGGCTTTGCAAAATTGATTGTGAACGAACCCACCAAGATTACGCGAACCGAGCGACGCATCAATGGTTAACATTGTGCATACTACTAAAATTGTAATTGTAATGTTGGTTCGTCTATGTGTTTATGGTGTGTTCACAACGAGCTTGTCACGGCCAACTGCAACGTCGAATTTTAAAAAAGACCCGTTATAATCCATTTCATTGAAATTGGGATAACAGTAGACCATGATTGTGTAAACCGTGCTTTAAATGTGAAAGAGGCTTTACATATTAAGGAACTAAATTTGTTACTAAAAAAAATGAGGTTTTCAGAGAGTATTTTTTCCACAAATAGTTTAACACCCTGTTTCATCCCTTTGAAGCTGTAGTTTTAACACCAAAAACATACACTATTTGCTTTGGAGAAAATAACTTGGCTTAATTCAAACTGCTAGGTATATTTGATTCCATTAATCTAAAACAAGAACAACAAGAACCCTATCTGCTATTATACCAGGGACATGCGCAGGACTACAAACTTAAATATGAAATTCCATAGCCACCTATTATGCCAATTTCAATGAAATCTACAATAGCTATAGTAAGTCAATGAAGTATAAATGGGGACATCTTACATCTAAATTTGGTTTTACTTGAAACATTTTTTTTTTAATTACATACTAAGATTCTTTATAAGCATAGCTGTACCTACTGTAAGCATTACGAGTTTTTAAGTTTTATAATAACTATGCTTTCTAAAAATTTCAATGATTTTTTAAAATTTTTTTTGTTTTTATTGGGCACTAATCAGTATAAGAAATTTTAAAGATTTTTTTTGCAAATGTGGTACAGCGAAATAAACGTCTTAATTTAAAAAAATACCACATTTAAATATTATTAAGATTTTATAAAAAAATTCGGGAAGATTTAAATAGACACTAAGAAATACATTTTCAGTTATATTATTTATAATTATAGTAGCCTATTTTTTATTATTTCGGTGATTTACATAAAGCTTTTTATAATGATTTTCAAGTATCAACTAAAAAGAATTTGCGATTTACTTAAAAACGCTAATTTTAGAGAAAGCGCCTCCTTGTGATGTGCGTTCCCTTGCGACTTTCTCGGTTGCATTCCGCCGACGTGAAAATGTTATTTTCACCTAATGTGGTCTAAAATTCGGCTAATATTAGTGTTACGTGCGCCACTGTGGTCGAGGTCGATCCTTATCTTCGGCTAGCGCTTTCTATTTCATAAATAATTAAATTTGCACCTCCGAAAGCGGTCAAATTGTCGAAAAAAGGAATGGCCGTCGGCAGTGGACACCAGTAGGTAAACTTCTTGCCCTATAAGGCCATCCCTGCTGCGTAACACGCCGTTTCCTGCGGCGGTATTTCCTCATAACCTTGCCAAACCGCTTGACCAACACGATGCCAAAAATCGTTTGATCGTTTAGGTGTTAAAAATCGAAGAAGATCGTGGGAATGCGCGAGTCTCTCGCTTTACCTATTGAATTATGGATGGTGTTTTGATAAAGCTGGCAATGTGGAACGTTCTATTATGTCACTGGTGATCTGCGCACACCGTGATCGATGAGCATCGCCGTGCGCTCTTGTGGAAATGCCTAAGTTATGTGCGACTATCGTTGAAGACTTGATAAACAGCTTCGAGGAGACAATATATTGATATCGCGTGCGGATCAACGCCGAAAAATTTACAAAATTCCTCGATCGGAGGAGCGGCTGATGATGATTTATAGGTCATAAATGACCATTTGCATAATTCGGCGAAATTAGAAAAGTTGTGACTAGCGGAGTCACCGGTAGGAAGCCAAAGGTGAAGTCGTGTACCGATCCAATTACCCCAGCCCTCCCATGTACGGACATCCTGCGAGGATTTCGTGGTGGTTACATCAATTAAAAGGCGACATTCCTTGAACCGCAGCTCGTAATATCCGTTTTATTGTCCTTATAATTCATGTGGTTTCGAGTTTGGCGTGTGGCTATCGTAAAAGTTGGAGTCGCTCCCCCGTGGAGGTGCCCACCTTTATAAATCGTCGTGTGTTTTATTACTTGTCTTCAAATCTGACAGTCGGCGAAATTAGGATGAATCATCGGCGATTTGCATCTAATCTGAATAGAGTTGCGATTTGATGACTCCTGACCTCGTACTAATCGACGGCCAAATATAGATTTATTTATGCCTCGCTCGTAAAAAATGTGGTATTAAATTGGAAGAGAGATTATAGCGTACACGGCATGTTTATCTTGTTTTGTAATAAGAGACGTAAGTACCTCATGAAAAAATGCATTGCATTTACATAAAGACGAATAAATGTAAATGAAATATTTAATTTAATTTTATTGCGGTAATAAAAACACGCTTAATCATAACTTTAAAGCGATTTTACAAATTTTATGTCGTTATTACGAAACGGCACTTCGCCTCCCCACAAAACAATTACTCCCTACTTTGTTTGTAACCGTTTTTTAACTACCTTACGCCTTCTAATCTTAATACATAATTGAGTATTGTCTTTCACTTTACTTTACGACCTCAGCTCTCGTTAATCCAACCGAAGAGAGACTTTCCGTTTTCCTTCTCCACACACACTTTAATATTATAATTTAAATGCGCTCCTGTAAAATTAAACAATAAATAAACCTCAGCGCCGTACCTTTAATAACTTTATTTAAAACGGAAATTTTAACTGTCTCGTTTTTTCCACCATTAAAATAAATTGCCACTGCTATTAAACGACCACTCTGACCAATAAAAATTAATTATTTTTAATATGATTGAATCTAATAATGGACAAACACGATGCTCTTGTAATTATCTAAGCGAAGCGTAAAAATTCACATTGTAACACTGATAATTAACTTGTTTTTAATATTCAAACAATGGACATTTAAGAATGGATTAAGGAGATAATTGTAGAGGCGGCCTGCTTTGAACGGCCGACACAATCTGTGTTAAAGCACCGGAGGCGGAGTCCTAATCACAATTTCAACCACAAAATCAACTCAAGACTAAAGTGCCACAAAACACAACACCAAACTAATTATCCTTTAAAGGAAAAGAATTCACAAACAAAGATTTGTCCTGAAATCACTATGAAACATACACATGAACATTAGTAAAATGTAAGAACGAACAGAATATCAATCTTTAAAAAATTGTTTTTGATACTTCAAAGTTCATTTTTTTGAAAAGCATAACATATTTCAAGTTTCGCAAAAAGAAATCCTAATTCAATGAACGCAGAAATGTTTTACGTAGAATTTCTACGATAATTTTTTAGAGGCCATGCTTTGATTTAAATTTTTCATTTTTAATATTACTTAAGATTTTAAAAATCATGTTTTTTATTTGGTAAAATTCTACATTTTTTTTTGTTGCACTTTATGGTCACCTAATTCTGTTTTTTAATTTTATGTCATCATAGTTTTATAAGCGGACTAATGAATCGTTTTTTTTTCACAAAAAGCTGAGTAATAATACTTACTATTATTGGAAACAGGATGATTTTTTTGTAATTTAATTTTTTGTACTTATGCTTAATAACTGTTTTATTTCCAAGTACTAAATCAAAATACTAGTACTAGGTGAAATTTGTAAAAATTTGTGGTTTCTGTCTCAAATCATGAAATAATTTTGTAATAGCTATAAAGACAACTAGAGTTTTATACAGTTTAAAAATCGAGGTTGTAGTTTAAATTCGAGCGACCGGAAGGAGAGGCTGAGATTTTTAATCTGTAAAACTGTGTTGTCTTCAAGATTTTTGCAGCACTAACATTGAATCAGAAATTAATTATAAAAAAGTATGTCAAAATAATGTCAAAATAGACAAAAAATATGCATCAGCTTTTTTATAGATTCATAAGATATGTTGCTATTGACGACGTGCTTTATAGATGATGCGTATTTTAAAAGCATCGTAAGAGGTAAGCTAAAATACATCATAAAAACAGTATAAGGTAGTGTTTCAAAAAGCTCCTTTTGTGTATGACAAATCCGCAACTTGAATCGTCAAAGTTTCAGATTTTTTTAGAAGCTGTGATTTTTTTGTAGAAAAAACACAAATAACTTGTTCTGTTTAGGTTTTTATCTTAGCGAACGCCTCTGGTAAAACTTTTCAACTCTCCAGGCGTCCGTCGATTTGTTACTGATAGCTGCCAACCGAAGCACTTGTAAAATTAATCGTCCGGAGTCGAAAAGTCATAAATCCGGGATAAACTTCTGTTGGCTATCTCTGAAACGAATCATTCACGAAACGCACTTTCAGGAATCAATCAATCATTGCCATTATCATTTTTGCTGTCGGCGGACATTACAAGTGCTTAGATGGCCGGAGAAATTGAAGTCAACCGTTTTGTGCCGTGCCGTGAGAACAATATTTCCTATCCCTAATTGGAAACCATTCGATCCGATCTTTTCCTAGCGAAACGTCTAACCTTTCTCGATTTATTACACTCAAGGCAAAAAAATCATCGAAAATTGGGTTCGAATTTATGATATGAAAACTAAGTGTTAGCATACGAGAATTTACGACGACTTTAACAATCCCGACTTAATTAAATTTAGGAAAAACGGTCAGTGGAGAAGATTAAATTGTCACCGGTGGAAATTTAAACGCATTTTTGTCGTATTTTCCACAAGACGAAGTGTTACGAAATTAAGGCTCAGGGAATCGTCTCGTTAATTGCGAATCCAATTAAAAATACACGCGCTAATTTGTAAAAATCGACAAACACGAACTAGACATTCGCACGCTTTAATGAGATTCCTAATTAAAGCTTAATACCCCGTACGAATTTCTTTTATCTGATTACAAATTGATGGATTTTCGAATATTTATCGCGATCCGAGGAGATAATTAGACAGACTCTCACTCGCCGCGAGTGTTACCATTTTTGATGGTAAATTCGCAAAGGATAACAAAACGGTTTTATATTAACCCAAATTTGTTTATGTAATCAACGAGAGCGAAAGTAATTATATTAATGACGTGTGAAATTAATGGCCTACATCGTGTTTGAAGATTACTCGAGGATTGTTAACATTGAACCACATTATATGGAGACACCTACGGTACACATAAATTTATCACTAGAGATCGGTGGGATGGGAATTTCTGAGTAGGTATACAGGATATCACGAGGAAAAAATTGTTATTGCATAATTTTACGTCAACATTAATAAATTCATGTTTTGACAAAAAAGCAACTAATTGAAACTATTATTAATAATTTTCAATTTATTCGAACTGTTGTGTGTTGGTGGTTATATTCCCATGAAACCTTTTTACAATTTCAGTGAAAATGTGAAAGCAACACTTAACAGTGTTTCTGACATTTAAAAATTATTTATATTTCTTACCACCCCCGTCTGACTTGGAGAGGTTGTGACCTCATCTTACTGAATGATTTTTATTTCCATTTATCAATTATTTGAAATTTAATTTAATTAAGTGTAATTTTGATAAAATCGTTTAGATGTGGTTTTGTTTGAAAAAATTAATTATAAAATTTCTTATGACTCGAGGCTGCACTTATATATAATTTGTGTATAAACAAAACGTTATCTGATGTAAGACTTTGTGTTTAAGATTATAAGTGTTGGTTGTGTTCCGTTTAAATTGTTATAAGAATTGCATTACGTTGAGATAGTCATGATTTATGAGTTGTTATCGTCGATCCTGGTATACAGGGTGAAGCGAAAAATATTAGTTCTATTAACAAGATTTTTCTATGATTTATTTGGTAGGAAAGCAAATCGTAAGAATAATTGTGTTGGTAGGAGGAGTCTCGGCTAATATTTCATCGAAAAAAATTAATTTCGTTATGAAGAGAGAGTGTGTGAACAGAATCGATGAAATTAATTAGATCAAAATCGATACAGGAAATTGCTCAAACTAATTGATGTAAAGTAGAGTGATATGAAATGATAATCGTACTAATTTAGCATCGTTTAGCTCCTAATTTACCTGTCATCCGTTCGTCGAAAAATTTATGTATAAATTCCTCGTCAACAGCTATCAGTTACTTGTAAACGCTTAAAGGGCACGCTTTATCGTTCCGGAGAGCTGCACACACGCATATCACCGTGTTGCAGTCACATTAGCGTGGCGTGTACTTAAAATGATAGTAGTATTTATAAGGTAACATTACGCGTAGAACATTTGATTTATCATTATAGCAAATTCGTCGGAATTTTTGCATCGCGAAAGTGTAAAAAACGAACGATGGCATTGACTAATCGTTGGCGATCGTGAACACATTTCGCTGCCTGTTGATTTTATTTCGCAACAAGCTTTAACATCGGTGCGTTATGAATTTAGATGATGGATTGAGTACGAAGGGAAAAAGAAGTGGCGAGTAGAAACACTGCCGAAACAAACATTGGACGTGCTGTGAGTTATGTTCGGCTCTGATACGCATCCAAACTACTATAAATCTATAGTAGCACAGTTTGCCAACACCTGCGAGACTTATGGCCGATGTAAGCCCGGCCAATGTTATAAATTGCCCTTCACTCACTCAGACTGAAAAATTTATAAAAATCATACAACAAAACCACATAAAAAACGATCGCTTTGGATGGTTTCTGCATTTTTTTCTCAATTCAGTGCTTTTGTATTTCTAAAATCTCTTTATATGTATGTATAAAGTATGTACCTCAAGTCAATCAAAAAAATTATTCTGTTTATAATAGTTATTTATTCGACGTGTTTGAGTGTAAATCGGACTCTTTATTTGACCGAGTGGATTTTTAAACCACGAGTGTAACGAGTGGTTTACCATCCACGAGGTGGAATAAAGCGTCCGATTTACACTCAAACGAGTGGAATACAACATTTTATTCTTCGAATTAGAGTCAACAAGGCTTAAACTTGCTTTAAAAATGTTAAAAAAAGTGTCGAAGAATAAATTATTTTTATAAAAATTATACAGGGTATCTCAGCAAATTAGTAATGACCATAATTGACCAGTAATTGTTAAAATTTTAAAACATTTATATAGGAAATTGCGCTAAATACTAAATAGTGCATCACTTGAAATTATTTTCAACTATACAACGTGTCACAAAAATAAATTACAATACGAACTTATATGTCTTCTCAAATGAAACACCATATGTTTCTTGGCATTTCTAAATAAAGTTTTTTATCAAATATTTTTTAAGCTAAACTTTTATTGATTGATTTTGCTTAGTTTTTGAAACAAGTTGGTTTCTTTGACAAAGACATACTCTTTATAAAAAAATATTACACAAAAATTAAGACAGAATTTTTTTTACAACTGCAAAAAAAAAGTACAAACTTTATAACAATAACAATTTATTTAGTGTGTTGCACTTGTACAGACAAAAAATAAAGATGTTTATTAAAAGTAAAATAACTTAACGTATTTAAATTGAACACCCTATTTTTTGTTTCTGAATCTAATCTTTTTAAAAACATTTACTGCTAAGTGCATACAATTAATGACTTAAAAGATATTTAACTACAGGGTATGTCAGAACTCGCGCCTCAGAGAAAAATTTCAAGTACGATAAGATAAAAGGAACATGGAAAAAATGTTTAAAAAATTCTATCTGTCAAAAAATGTTGACATTTATTTTTTGACATTTGACATTTTAATATGTCTATATAATGATACTGATGATCTTTTATATGTTTTTTCATAATTATTTAGTAAAGGTACAAAAAATTTGCCAATACAAGCCATAAATAACATGAAACAAAAATACAACTTAAGATACAGCTTTCTTTTTTCCTATTCTAATAGCCTGTAGCAAAAAAACTTGAAAAATTATTTCTCCAACAGAAATAAATAGAGTTAAAGTGCAAAATTTAAACTCTCATAACTTTGAAATTTTTATAGATAGAATTTTTTTAACATTTTTTCCATGTGCCTGGTATCTTACTTTACATGGCATTTTTCTCTGGGGCGCGAATTCTGGTGCAGCCCTGTATAAGCACAAAAAAAATAATCATTATTTCAAGAGATGGAAAAACAATCACTCAATAATCACATTAATATTATTTGAATCCATTATTCTTTATTTTTACAATAAAACAATAATTAGAATTTAAGTATTTATGCCGGCTTTTACAATTTCTGGACGAATCCCAAATAAGTGATCCGTGGTGGAATTACTAGACAATTTATCAATCTATTAGACGACAATACATTAAAAAAATGTTATACTCTTAAAGTTCGTACTTTTCTCTTTACAGTGATAACTTTTTCTCTAGCAGTTTTTACTTTTTTTGTGTAATAAATTTTTAAAAACAGTATGTTGTCGTCAAGAAAACAATAAAAGATTAGCTTAAATTATTGAAATTACAAGCTACATCCAAAAATGCCAAAAATAAAATGGTGTTTCATAAAAAAACACAAGTTTGTATTGTAACTTATTTTTGGGACACACTAAACGCTGAATAGTTGAAAATAATTTTAAGCGATGCACTGGATAAGTAATTGCCTATATACATTCTTTTTAATTTTAATATTTAAAGCTAAATAATGGACTAACTTGCTGGCATAGCCTGTATAAATGTTGAGTTTGAGATTCGTCATGGAAATAGCATATTTTATATTTTAATAGTCTCATCCTGCAGTTGCGTTTTTATTGTTTGTTGTAAACAAATATTGACGTTCATGAAATTTTGTGAGGATTTTTTGCGGAGAAAATGGTTAAAATTAATTGCTTGATTAAGGAGAAAAATATTTTACGCAAAAATCTTAACGACCAAATCGAAGACAAATAAGTTTTGTGAGTTTGAAAAAATACATTGAAAGCTGATGGGCGGCGGTATAACAATTTGTTGGTTTAACTTTAGTTGTTTTGGTCGTGACACTTAATATTTTTTATTACACGTGGTGTGATGTCAAATGGTCGCGTCTTGTAACAGACACCTCCAATTTGTAAATTGCCGTATATTTAATTCTCCCCAATATAAAATCGAGTGTGTTTAAAATATTGAAAGTTTTGACACGCGACAAGGCGAGTGAATTCATATGCATGCATAATAAAAACGATTTAGTGTTGTTAGTCGCCGATAAATTACGGTGTTATGTCATTGCTTAGATTTATTCAACAATAAAGCGTATGGTAGAATTTAAATTTGTCCGTAAACAAATAAGTGAAGGATGGGCCTAATAATACGTAACCCGAGCCCACTTAGTTTGTCATAAATCTCTTATGGAAAAAGGCGCGATTCCGGTCCAGATAAAGCCCGAACGGTTTTGTCCCCAATTGCGATAAATCAATAGAAATATCGGATAATTACGGGTCGATGTCTATTATTAAGAAATAATATACACAAAGCGAACCTATTATTTGATAGGAGGGTACCGCGGGGTAATATTTACAAAAAGCCGCGCTCGAAAAAAAAAATGCCTCCGCCTCCGGGATGAAGCTAGATATACAAAAGGATAGCCGGAACGACATAACCCTAGTGAGATTTCCTAGAACGATACCGGTCCATGAACGGCCCCAGGTCAGAAACGACCTCCGACCTCTGTCCGTGTTATCTAAAACTTTATTAATTTTAAAATTAAATCTCGGGACGTTGCGTTGTTGCGATCTCTACGTTTTCGTTCATGTATAATGTAATATAACAAATTCATTACTAGAATGAGTTTCAACTTCGACCAAACAGATTACGGAGAGGTACTCACGCTGCGAAAGAAATTACTCCAAGCCGGTCTAGATTTAAAAATCAATCACATATCGACTCTACGAACACATTCTAATCGAACAGATATCAGTGCCTTATGCTGCAGATCACACTGTGATTATAAATTATATGAAAAAGTTCGGGATTGGGATGCGGATGGCGCGCCACGATTTATTATTACGTCATCCTTAATACTCCAACAAATTCTAAAGGATAATCCTTTATTCGACAGCCGAATAACCAATTACTCCCAAAAGCACTTTCTAAAAAAGCAAATATTCAAGGAAACCGCTCTTCTTTTTACTTAAAACTTGTTAATCCTAATTTTCAATTCAACCATAAGCAAAATTTTAATTTAAAAAATGAAAAAAGCTTTGGTTTTTTTTTTGAGTTCTAAAATTGCTCAAAACTTGACCAGAATAGGAAAAATTATTTTTTTTATATTAAGTATTTATACAATTTGCACTTTATAGCCACTTAATTTAAGAATTATTATTGGAATTCACCGATATTAAAAAAATAGTTTTTTGAAACCACAGTTTTTCGTATTACTGGAGTTTAAGAAAGACTGAAAATTCGAAAACAATCCCGGATTTGGAGTTTTAAATTTAGAATTCGATTAAAAGGCGGTGATGACAGCTTATAGAACAATTATGCGCTCGTTTTCCTTTTTTCCCTGCATGAAAGGATTTTAATTGCTCGGTTGTGATAAGATCGAATCGACAGCAGCAGGTCGCCGCAGCGTTCAAGTGGAGTCATCTTTATGCAAAAAAGGAATTTTCGGTTTTTCGTAAGAATGTACATGTGACTGGAAGCCGTTTCAAGTGTTATTTTAAAAATGTTTTCTCACGGATCTCGACTCGTCGAAATTATCCTATAATAACATTTGTTGAAGTGTTTGAAACGAGATACGGTGTTTACACTTGAAGTGAAATGCGTTTGTCTATACAAGTTGAAATTCCTCGAGAGCTCCTCCCAAATTTTTCGCAATTAACTTCAATAAATCTTGTGTTAAATGTGTTATTTTGGTCTAGGCGTATAATATCAATTAATTACGAATCTATTACGTTCTATTATATGTAATTTGGGTTAGTCCGGTATTAAAGAGACGACCCGGAGGCCCTCGGCGGTCCGCTTAACGACATCATTTTATAGCAGTAGCTGGTTAAGTGGTCTACAATTAGCGAGTTTTTTTCTCAGGTTCGTCCTCCCGATTTCATTAGTCTGTCGAGTGCGTGAACCAATTATTTCTCAGGTGAGCAAGGTGTTGTTACCCGCCATTATCTTATCATTACATTTTTACCATTAATCTTCCCTCCAAAGCCTTTTTTGCATCCCAACGTGTATTTACACGCTGAAATATTGAAGCGTATTAATTTTAAATTTAATCATCGCGGACGGTCGTCGACCAAAAATCCGCCTCGAACCTGCTCTTCTGATACAATAAATCATCGCGAAGGGCAATAACAAGTTTATTACCCGGACTCTCCCGACTTTTCTTCTCCCGGAGTATTTATGGGCGCGAGCTTTGTTCTCGGTCGTGTCGTACAACCGGCAATAAATAAAGACGTATTCAAAATAAAGCTCAAATCGATAAACATTAGGACCACGACGAAATAAAAGAGCTATAAAAATTCCTACACTAAACAAAGCCGCTGTGTTGCAGCAATAATCGTTAAAGAGTGCGTCTTGATGCGATCGTATGTCAGACTCGTGTTCCGTGTTGGAGCCCTGCGGGGTTCCGGAGCCGATCCGGGCGACCCATGAGCGACTCTTTCTCATTTCGCGACAGGATTTCGGGAGATTTCAATGACCGAGCACAACACTAAAGCAGCAGGAAACGGTACTTTAAGATAGATTTTCACCATTTTCCTGCTTCAAGCCGCGTTCGATAAACCCGTGTTTTCTCCGGCTTGAGCAAAATTTATTAATATCTGATACTGATTTGATTTACATGGCGTGTCCATAAAGAGAGGAGCGTATCGGTAAGCTCTTCGCATCACTACCGCTATCGCTTTACAATGGCGATGATTTAACTCGGACATTTAAAGTAATTGCACTTTCCATTCATATTTATTGTAATTATAAAACATGGTTTTATGGCGCTGATGACCGCTTGTCTTGTTTCATCCAAGCGATAATCCTTTCATCTGTACTTAACCGCCGTCGATAAATCAGGAATTTTTTCACGTAATTAAAAATTTGAGAATTTTTAGTCCGGCCGTCAATCATCTTCTTGATTTATTATCGTGACCTAATTTGGAATCTTTGTTTTATTTCACACCGAAATGGTAAATCGAACCGGACTTATCTAAGACAAGAGTGTGAACATGGGTTTTATCTTGTGATTGAAACGAGATTTGCTTTGCTATCTTAATGGACATGTCGCGATAAGATCGAGTAGATAGTGAAGTCTAATGGTATTGTTTTTTCCACAGTCTAATTTGTTCAAGTCTCCGATTTCAAAAAGAAAGTCAAATTCTCACTACAATAAAAACTTTAACATATTGATATAACCCACACTCGACTAGACAAAGACATAACAACGACGATTAATATGTAAATGCTTAATTTATGCTAAATTCCGTAATTGAATAATTAAAAGTAACTTCGAGGAAATCGACGAAATTTCGATCATAAATCATAATAAAAATGCCAACACTCTTAGATTCGGGTTACACGGAAGATCGCTCGTTGAAATCTCCAGTTAGGTGAAGTGGTCTAAGTTGGCGCCGCAACGTAGGGCAGAGGTCAGATGAGTCACAATTAAGAACAACGCCGCTTATACGCACCAACACTCTTAAATAAAACATCATCATTACGTCGGAGATCCAGAGATAAACACTCAAGAAGACAATCAAAAAATCGAGAAATGACAGAAATATTTCTCGTGGTATAAAGTTAATCATGTCGCTGTGTTTTTCCCCAATTACGGTTAATCAAGAAGACGTCCAACAGCAAGAAACTAGTCGCTCGTTAAAAAGTGGTCTAGATACGTAATCAAATGAAAAATTGAATGAGTGTTAACTATATTTAATATCTAGCATTAAAAATGGAGCGTGAATAAATCAATTCGTCGCCAGGTGAAGAAAGTTTTTTTCATTAGGAGACAATGAGGTTTTAACGAGCCTTAAATAGAATTTATCTTCTTTGTCGTATAATTACTGAAACCGCAACAATGGCCGGTCCGAATTAATTACAGTGCAAACAGTCGCCGTTTATTAATAATTATCAATTTAATGCACCATTTAAAACCTCGCTTAGATAAATTAAGCAAACTATAAAGTCGACTCGCGGGATGTTTTATAGAGTCGCGCGGAAAGTTTAATAGTGAGTGGGCCTCGACACGGCGTCATTTAACGAGAGTACGAGTATACAATGTGAGTGTTTTTAATCTTCGTCAACTCGGATGATTTATCAAACTTTCGTTACAAAAATAATCGGGAGTTTGAAAATTTACGGCGCGAATGCCGTATTTATGGCGCGATATAAATCCGCGTATTTACGGCGATTTATGTAATGGTAAAAGTGGAGGGCCTAAGGGGGATCCGGCATGATTAAAGACACAATTACGGCTCGGTGTGTGAAGTGCGTCGAGCCGTCCATCGATCAGGACTAGTCATTAGAGTCGGCCATAATCTAACTGATGTGATATATGAGTCGCTCGTTACAATTCTCACATTAGGCTTTTCAATTATTGCTTGAATTATGGCCGAGCTGGATCGAAACGATGGCCACGAGCGGACCCACGCCATTAAACACCTCGTTTAAATCGGGACGAGACTCACAAACTGATAACGGACACGGCGCATTTAACAAAAGAGATCGCATCGAAGACGGGGACCACATTTTTGATGAGAAGACGAAAAAGAAACCTGAAAATGCGACCCGAAACCCATGCACACCTCATTTAAATATCGATTTTTTCAGGACATTTTTACACAAATTTTAAATACGGTGCAACATCGATAACGTAAATTACAACGGGAAGCCACATGCTTTTTTTTTATTGGTGAATTTATTATCGAAAATCTATATTTTTGTGACATCGTCCGTATAAAGTACCCCAAAATAGACCGTAAAGTAGATACTTTTCCGGACTCATTAATTAAAATTGACAAAGTAGTCGTTAAAGTGTGTTTGTTGTGCAATGTTGGCTGCATAGAATTTAAATTTTCAATAATTTTTGAAGAATTATACGATTTAAAAAAGCGTATTTTTGCTAGTGCAAACGATAGACTTCAATTTAGTACTTTGATATTGTTCAAAATTTTTAGCGTATGTCAGTAAGACTCTAAAAACCAAATTTGGAAAAAAAAATTTTAATTAACTAAAATCTAAAATTCCTTGATTTTTTTGTAATGGTAATTGTGAAAATTGAATTATGTAAAAGTTGATAGATTTTGAGTAATTAAGATTTTAATATTGAAAATTGGAAATTCTGTAATTTATGACCAAGTTTGGGATGAAGTGCTGCTAATGCATTGACAATAAAAGGGAGGCTTCACAGTAGAGCTCAAGGTACATCATAAATGTCATTGCCGGACATTTCTTTTGTCAAGAAATTTTGGTCTGATCACCAATTACCGCAAACCCAACTATAAATTATTGGGACTTTCAGATTTTCAATATTAAAATGTCAATTACTCAAAACCTATCAACTTTTGCATTATTCAATTTTCACAATTATTACTAGAAAAAATCAAGGATTTTTTTCATGTAGAAATTATTCTCATTAAGTAAATTTTTTTCCAAATTTGGTTTTTGTGATCTCACTGCCATACGCTAAAAATTTTGAACAATATCTAAGCACTAAATTGAAGTCAATATAATCAATCGTTTGCACTAGCAAAAATTTTTTTTAATGAATTAGAAATATTTCTTTTGAGCCGGGCCTAAAACTTGGGAAACGTTGTACAATCTCAGCACTAAACTTATTTTTTGCATTCATATTCAAACTCTAAATATACTCGTAAAAACTGTTGATTTGTTAAAATTTGTTGATTTTTAACTTTAGGGTTATGTTATGCAAATAACAAATGCACGAGTATCACAATGAGAGGTTGTAACACGCGTTTTTTATACTATTTTTTATTGAGTGCTTTTTAAATTGAATTTATTATTATATTTGACACTTAATTTTTTTTACATTTGACGTTTGCAGTACAATTACTCCAAAAAATAGCTTAAATTGCATTAGTATCGATGAAATACGTTGAACTGCAACAATTTCTTACTTAAAAACGACAGTCTATGGCCAGTGATGGCCAAAATATTGCATAAAATGTCGCCAAAAAACAGTGTTACAAAATGCTCATTGTGACACCGAAATAGAAAAAAATACATTCAACATCATAAACTATGAGAGAAACATTTTTTTTGTATACACTCCTAAAAACAGTTGTTTTAGGAACAATCCCTTAAATGAGTTTTTTCCGGACTCAATAAAATACCACGTAAAATGGTTATTTTAGGTAGTCAGTCCCCAAAAACAGTTTTTCCGGACTAAAAATAGAATTGGTTACTATGGTAGCGAATTTTTTTTTAGTTAATAAGAGGGTGTGAATTTGGGATTTTTAACAAAAAAATGTTGTTTGTAACACGTATCTAAAACGTTTTTGCGGACTCATCTGCTATTCCAGACTCAATTTCATCTCGTCCGGAAACAGGAACGATTCGTCCGCTAAAACTGTGTTTTAGGTGTAAACTTCGTTTTGTTTATTTTTGAGTCAGTTCTAAACTCTTAATTAAAACCTTCATTAGACAACATTTTTTTTACATATCTGGTCAAATAATATCGTCTCAAAATAATGAACTTTATTATAAGACAGGAAATTTAGTTTGCATTTCAATAATATTTAACACAAAAAAAGTTATCGACTGATACTAGTACCGAAAATCGACCAGAATTTTTACACAAATTACAAACTTTAAATTTGAACCAAATGCCTCTTGGAGGTTATCAGACACAGAAAATCTCATTAAATGTTTTAGAAACGTAAAAATATATTTTTGAAAAATTTGGACATTAATCGGAATAATTGAAAATTTTAGAATTTAACCCAATGCATTGCCAGAGGTCAAAGAAACACACTGCAAAACTTTGCAGAAATGCGAGAAACAAATTTTTTAAAAATTTTCCTTGTCATAAAGACAGTTATGAGTCATGACAATTAGCCCCCATACCACATCGAGAAGCAGAAGTATCAAATTTATTATTTCTGTACTTTTTATTATTATTATTATTATTTTTGTGTACATTAGTTTATCAAAAAAAAAACGTTTAACAGCAAGCTTGTCTTTCAGTATCATTTCTAGCAATACCCACCTCAATGCAACTTCATGAGAAGAAACTATTTGACTTTTAAATTTTTCAACTTCATCAAAGTTCAGTAAAGGTATAAAAAACTTTTAGCATATTAGCTTCGATAATAATTTATAAAATAAGAATATTTGAAGTTAAGTGAGGAAACAGAAAATTAATATTAATTAAATTATTAATAACTGCGGGAGTAGTGCAGAGGATGTGAACCACTGCAACTAGGTTTTAATTAATAAGCTTTATTAAATTTAATACAAATTAATTTGAAAATAACAAAGTTTTATATTTTCCCTCTTTGTTCGCATAATGAGTTTGGCATTGAGTCTTCTTGTCTAAAGTGGGTTGTGGGATGTAGATTTCGCTTTTTGCAGGAATTCCTGCTGAATTTTCGAATAAAGTCATCCGGCGAAAAACGGCGTGTACTGTCAATCACTGTCAAAAACTTGAGCAAGAAGGCATGTCCGGCCACATTTACCTTCAAAATTATCACATATCTCACGCAATCCTCTCGTTGTTTCCCACAGTTAGAGGTATCCTCTTCGGCGTCGATAATTGCATTATTTGGCAACTGGTTGTGAACCTTTTTAAAATTTTAAATTACTTGCTAATTATCTACAAGCATTTTTATAAATTGTAATTGAATCATTACGTCTGCATCCGTGTAAAAATTTGTAAAAAAAATCTCGAGTCGATTATCCCGTTTGTAAATAATGCAACGCCCAACTCTCTCCGCAATTAGCCGGCATGGAAATGAATAAAAATCCCCATTCGGTCGTGTTAATTAAAATTTTGCGAGAGAGTCCGGCTTTTCAGGTCATGTTTTTGTGTGCCTGGATAATATTTCAATTAATAACGTGCAAGTGATTTTATTATTCTTGAACTTAACGGGTGATTTATCGTCTGGCTGTTTTTTGTCTCCGGAGTCGTGAATGCCTGCTGGGACCCCACTAAACTCTTGAATTTACAATTTAATTATTTCGGCTCGTGAATAATTCCGTAATTTATCAGTTTGTGCGAAAAATGGAATTTTTTCTCAAGGGAAAAAAGTGGGTTATATTGTGCAAACGCAACATTCTCCCGAGCGCGGTACAAATATAGAAATTGATTAAGAAATATAAATAAAACATGGAAAGGCCTCACACATTGTGCCGACGTTAGTCGGGCTTTAAAAAATTGATATGTGACATTATTTGTACTGCAACAATGCCGTCATTATACATGCACACGCCGAATGTATGCCGCTCACGTTCCCTAGTTAGCCGCACATCCTTATGAATACTGCTGATGTTAACAATAGGCGACTCACACAAACCAGAAACGCTCAAATAACGACCAAATCCTCGGAAAAAATCCTGCGAGTAGCAGGAATCGTGGAGACTTCAACGCCCGCACAAAATCGACGAAATCTCCCCTTCACTAATGAACATGTCAATGTAGTTTATGCGTTGAAAAGCGTAGTGAATCGAACAAACGGCCGTTTTTGTTGTCACATACTCGCTTTCGGGGCCTCTATCCCTCCTTATGACGTCATAAATTCTAGTATTTTAACGGATTAGCGCTCGTTAATGGTATCTTTATTAGAGTCTCGCTACCATTGTGTACCGACTTTTTTTCATCCGAAAGTGGATGGTATGCAGATTTGTCTCTTTGTGATGAGCACACCGTCGGTCAAAGGTCACTTGGGCGCGACACGCACACATCTCTACGTGACGCTTTGATCCTGCCGAAGGGCAACTGATGACGAGACCCCGCGATTTTTAACGGCATTAGGAAAAAAAGACTCGAGTTTGGGGTACAATTATCTATCGTCTTAAACGTTTCTTTACGCAGATCAGTCGAATTAAAATAAGATTTCGATTAGACAATAATTGTTTTAAATTAAGTTGCTATCTAATCTCATTGCGTCGAGTTTTCGGACTAAAAGTCGTATTTCGTGTCCGATCGAACCGATTTGAATAAATTCAATTAATTAACGATAAGTAATGAGTTTTTATCAATTAACACGATCTTAAGGCCAATCGTGACATTGTAAGACACGTCCGGTGAAAAAAACACATTTCGAGTCGATAAAACGGTCAAAATAATTCCCGACTTTCGAGGATTTATAAAACAGAGTCACGCTCGTGGATTTTATCGAACGGTTTGAACCGGAATGGCATTTTCTAAATTATACGTTAATTGGTGATTTTTCAGCGACTTTCTAGCTAGGTTTCTAGAACTGAAAGAACCATATTGGAGCCTTATTATACTTCCAAATCGGGCTCGATCAAATTAGATTTTCGTACCGTTTTCGGATTAACTGGATCGCAAAATCGTCGATAAATCATCCACGTTTTTTCTTGTGAAAGCTCATAACGTTTTTCTACATCCACTTAAACACACATTACTGATCCCGATCGACGATTAATTGAGGTGTTAAATCAGATTTATCCTTTGGTGTGTTGTTATTATACGCTAGAATGTGGTTTAGTGAAAAAATTGATGCCCCGTCAAAATAATTGGAAACGGTTTCTTAACGTGTAATTAAGGCCGTCAAAACATTGTTTAATTTGGGTCAACGATGCTTCCGACTTGTGTCGCGTACTTGACCAAAAACGTATTTTCTTCGGCTATAACATGATGAGGAGTTTTTCTTTGCATATTAATCGGGCTATAAATTTTACGTAATGGCCACGGACGAAATTAAATTTTCGGTATCTGCTGTTAGATGCCACGTGAAATATAACGCAGCTCATTATATTTAATCGGACACAATTAGAATCAATTTTCTTTATCCAAATCTAAGCACCGATAAATCAACGCTTATGCCATACCCACTTTATGCAAAACGCCCCATTAATGCTCTAAGCGATTTTTGCTCCAACTAAAATTAACAGAAATTAGCCGGAATCAACCTTAAAATGATGAAATAATTTTATCAGCAGAAAAGTTCTTAAAAAGGATTGATCTACTGTAGTGAAATAGAAAATGAATAATTATAAGCACTTTATTAAATATGCCACGATATTAAAATACAAATTTAATATTATTAAATATTAATAAGTACAGAAATGTTATTTGCAGGATGTGAAGCTTGAAAAGTATATTTTTTTCAAAGTTTTAGAACATAACGGTTCAATTTTGTAACACAAACCTAAATGTAGCAGGAAATCCTAATCCTATATGCTAGTGTATTCCTGCAACTATTGATATTTTGCAAAAAACCTTTCAATTTTAAATCACCACTTAGAATCTGACAAGACACCGAACTTGTAGCAGGAAATTCTAATACTATACAGGTGTGTCAGAACTCGTGCCCCAGAGGAAAATTCACGTAAGATAAGACACCAGGGACATGAAAAAATGTTTAAAAAATTCAATCTGTCATTGACATTTATTTTTTTACATTTTTTTATGTCTATTAATAATTCTGATGATCTTGTATATGTTTTTTTTTTATAATTATTTAGTAAAGGTCGTACAAATAGCCTGTAGCAAAAAAACTTGGTAAATTGTTTTTTCAATAGAAATAAATAATAGAGTCAAAGTGCGAAATTCAACTCTCATAACTTCGAAATTATTATAGGTAGAATTTTTTAACATTTTTTCCATGTTCCTGGTATCTTACCTTACTATTTTTCTTTGGGGCGCAAGTTCTGGCGCAGCCTGTATGTATTAATATATTGCAAAAAATGTATCATTTAGAAATTTGTCAGAAACGGGATTTTAATATGTGGCGAAGCTGAACGTTCATTTTGCCGAACGGAGTGAGGCAAATGGATTCAGCTGAGTCACAGAAACTTACTTTTATTCCAAATAACATATACTATTTTATCTGCAAACGATTCAGATGGAGAGAAAAGAGCAACACACCAATAATCAAGTAAATCACCTCAATAATCAGAATGCTTTGCAATAAAATCATAACAAACGTCACGCGTCAGTTTCGGAATTTGTGTTGAGATTTCGAAAGTGTTGATTGATTTAACTGGTGTAGTTTATAGTGCAAAATGTCGAATGTTGATAATCTACATTGTACCTCTCCAGAAAATGCTGAAAAAGCTAAAGAGACAACAGTGTTTTTACTGCATGTCTGAAAAGTAAAACTTTTACCTGTGTCATTTAGTCATAAAAGTGGTCATCACTTTTGTGACGTTTGCGGATAAAGGTTATTTATTAAAAATTTCTCATAAATTTTAACTTCAGTTGAAATCTATAATAGACATTTGGTTTTTCTACCCATTTTTTTCATTACTAGAATGTATACAAGAGTGACAATCTTTTTCAATTTTCTGTTACTGTTTTACAACACTTTAATTAAAAAAACATTTTTTTGCAAATAAATACATACTACATAATAATAAAAGAATAAAAAAACTTAATGTTTTTAATTTCTGTTATTTTATCTATCCTTGCGATTAAAGTGTATTCCTGCAACTACTAACATATTGCAAAAAACGTATCATTTTTAAAAGTGACGAATAGAAATTTGTCAGAAAACGGATTTTAAAGGTTATTTATTAAAAATTTCACATAAATCTTAACTTCAGTTAAAATCTGTAGTAGACATTTTTTTTCTACACTTTTTTTCATTAGTAGAATGTATACAAGAGTGACTATCTAAGTGGTATACAACATTCTTCTTCAATGATTTATTTTGTGATACTATTTTACAAATTTTCTGTAACTGTTAAACAAAACTTTAATTAACAAAATAATTTGTTGTAATCAAATACATACATAAATAAAAAAAAAAAAACTTAATGTTTTTAATTTCCGTTATTTTATCTATCCTTGCGATTAAAGTATTGCTTTTTTAGCCCATACTTCTGTGTAATGAAGATTAAACAGTAATATAATAAATGTACTCAGATAGAAATAAACACCGTAATGGTAGGAATCGTAAAATCAATTTTATGAACCGACTTTTGCAATTAGATAATTTAATTCACCAAAAAATTCCTTAGTCATGGAGCTCAGCACAGTTTTTTTTTAATTGAGTCAATAATAATTAAATATTGCATCAAAATCTAACATGTAACAGGAAATCACAAACTTAGACTGAATCTACGTTCTTCCAAGAGAATTGATTTTTTCAGTGAAATTAAAAACATTGCCATTGGCAAAAGCGTTTATTGAAGTATTTTTAAAGTTAATCTTGTTTTTATTACGTTGCAGAATAAATATTTATTTAGTGTTGGAATATGAAATTGAATTTCTCTCGTCGCTGGTTATTAAAAAGTGTCAGCCTTGATGCAAATGGCCCTGTTATGTAGCATCGTTGGTCCATCGTTCGGTCGACAAGACCACCGTCGCGGCTACTAAATCAGGTTAAACCTCGCGTCTTTCGAATCGAATCGCCCACAATCTGCCAGAAACGGTCCCGACGACTCGTCAAAACTCCCTCTTTCTTTATTTCGTTTTGCCGTTGATGTAATCCGTTCGTGTTTATTTACGAGTTGGCGTTTTTGATAGGTCCGACACGTGGTTCTCGGAAAGTGTCAGAGCTCCGTTTTGTGGCGTTTTTAATAAACGACTTATTGTAACGTCTCCTGGAATCGGACCAGGTGCATGGGGTGGCATTATTCAAACCACAACTCGCCGTTAATTGAATTTATATCACGGGGCTTTTCATATTATAAAACATCATCGGCGATTGCGCGATGCTTAAAACACATTAAATATTCATTTCGGTTTTATTAAAATATCATGTAACAATATGCTCGAAACCTGTTGCATGCATCGGATTGCACGATGGGACAAGATGATCTGTCATGCTTTACTCTTTTATTTGCTTTTTTAACGTTCATTCGAGACGACTTGCGCAAAATATTTACTATAAATTTTAGGAGGTTATTGCTTATGATCTCCCTTACATGTTTATAGACGATCTGATTAACGATACGTCGAAAATAACCTGAGTTACGGCCAGGGAGAGACACGATATGGGCTACAACCTCATCAAACCGAAAATCAAGCACGAAACTGCAGGAATTTTTGAACAAATCTTCTGATAATTAAACCAATTCCTGCAGAATATTGCAGAAATTTCGATAATGTTAGTGTCACAAACTCACTTGTCTGATGCTAAAAAAATAGAATGCATTACAATTATTTAATTTTTTTGTTTTCTTCTTGCAACTGCATTTTTTTCACGTTTCTCGAAAGCGGTTAATTTTTATCGGGCCGCGTCTGGCGTAACTGCTAACTTATGCACGTTAGAGTAAAATGTGAGCAAAAAGTGTGGTTGAGGCCACCCTGTAGGCCAATTAGACGAAATCGCCCAATAATTATCAATTAAGGGAAATAAAACAAGCGCCGACACTGCACGGCCTCGGGCCATTATGCCGATGTTAATTGAATCGTACACCGGGGGCAAAAATGCAACTCCGATAACGTCGGCCGTAATTAATTATTCGACGCAGAATTGCTGATTGCTCAATTACCATTGCGAATTAGAGAGGGGCCCTAATTACGACATTCGAACGCGGTAGGTACACATATCGAAAAAGTCCGGATTTTCCCCCGGAGAAAAAATTAGCAGTTTCTCATTGCCGGAGTAATTAGCAAGATCGAGAGCAAAAAAGCAAAGTAATTAAAGAGTAACCGAATATGATGTATGGCGTTCGTAAAGCGTTTAGTGTTAATGTGAGAATAATTACAGGTATTAAGACATTGATTGCACACACACGTTTATATTTTAACTCACTAATTATTCGTTTAAATCCATTAAAAGATAGATTACGCGATGTGCAATTAACCCCCGTTGGTATTTTTGCGCGATGCGAAAATCGCAGCTTCTCGTCTTGATTCAAAATCGTTCCGTCAGCTTAAATAATTGGCAGCAACACGGGCCGTTGCTCGCTGACTTTATGAATTATTCGTTTCCCAATACTTAAATGACAGTTCAATAACTTTTGATTTGATTATGCGAGAGATAAGTCCGCATCGGTGAAAGATTTATTGTTTCGGTTAGTCGCAGCGGGTGATAGGTTTTTATATGTAGGCTTTTTCGCCGAATTAGGGTGGAATCATTCAATATGGCGCATAGACGAATAGACGAATGCGAAATTTCAGTCCCACCAAAAGCCAGTTTGCGTAAGTAGGTCCTCCAATCCAAGTTCTCAATACTCGGGTGACCAATACGTTCACACCGAGGGAAAGTGACACAGCGGAGGGGTCCACGAAACAAATTAAAAACAAGACACATTGGTAAAATGCATGAGACAACGCTTTCTGCAGGAGGAGGAGTTTGATAGGATTTTGGGGAATTCGAAGAAAGATAAGCTTTGTTGAGTAATCACAGTTACATGACACACATCTCTTATTTCGCATTGTTATACAGACAAAACTTCAGTTTCATTATTTTTGTGATGACTGAAATTTTATTATTTTTTAAATTATTTTAATTAAGTCACTAGTTTCTTGACGACTTGACTAGGGGCAATCTTGTTATTCGCATTTTAAAATTAATATATAATCAAACACTTTTTCTGTTTAAAAACTTCAGTTAAAATTTTACAAAAAAATGTAAATACATGAAAATAGCCTTATTGTTATCAGAAATGTGATTGTAGAAAAGCTTAAATTAAAATACATGATTTCTTATCTCTGCTATATAATTGCAGAAACTATTAACATAACAAATTAAATTTACTTTAAGAATTTACTGCAGAATCTATTTACTACTGAATCTCAAAGAATTTTTTGCTTACAACTTTTATTTAGTTCCTAAATTTTTTAAGAAAAAAACCGTTTTGTTTGAATTTAAAAAAAAGTTTCGATAAAAAAATGAAATAGTTACTTACTACTCAAAATACTACTTACTACTCAAAATATTTTGATTCTTGAACTGTAAACAAAAAAAAATATTTTTTTTAAGTTTCAAGCCAGAGAATTTGTAAATCAACATATTACATCAAAATAAGTGCTAAAATTGCTAAAATTAAGCGATCTGAGCTCTTTTGAAACGATTTTTCTCGATTTTAAACCAGAAATCCTTGTTTCAACAAATAATAATGCAATAATTTTCCCTCAAAACGTTAATTTTAAGCCAATTTTTAGCATTTGTGTTGATAAAAAATCGAATTTACACCCTACTTGAAATAATAAAAAAACTACAATTATGGAATGAATTATAAGATTAGTAAACATTTTTTATGAAAAAATCGTTTATTTGAAGCCAACATGGTAAACAACAAGCATAATTTTTAAATAAATCTGGAGTATAGAGAACTATTGGAATAAAGAAAAAGTGTATTTGAAAAAATCACTTAATAATTAATTAATAACTGTAGGAATACCTACTGTTAGCAGGATTAGGATTTCCTGCTACAACTAAGCTTGTATTATAAAGCTATAAATAATTTAAAGAAGTTCAATGTGGAAGACTCGAAATCAAAATTTCCTTCAAAAAAAAAATAATGAAAAAAAACACTAAAAATAGTTGAATTTTGCTGAATTTATTGAATAACTCGTTTTCAGAATTGACAGCTAAAACTTTGAGTAATGAGGTTAATGATCGTTTGTTCTAATTAAAAATATACGAATGATCGAAATTATTTCTCAGTAGTGTAAACGTATTAAATTTTTTGTTGTTTATGGAGCATGTTCGTGGCGAAGCCACGGACGTTAAGGGATGCCAGCGTTTAGTGATTTAAAGGCACTTCATCATAGGCGTGTGACAGGCGTTGTAGCTCGATTTGCTTACCTCTAGCATTATTATAGGTAAACTTTGTAAGTTTAGAGGTTCTAAACGTCCCAAGTATCCACAAGCTGAATAGAAAATTATTGCCTAGAAATTGAAATTTCTTATGGCAGTCATAACTTTAGATTGTTCCAATACAATGTTTGGTGTCTATTGGTTTTCGAGTTGATTTATAGGTGTAGCATCTCCCGTTCAATATTTCACTCGGCGTTGATCTTATCTGAATTTTAATTTCAGTCTTGTAATTAATTACAGCTTCATCCTTTTGTGTTGAGTTTTTCGCAAAGTGTGTGGGCGCCACGTACTCGTGATATATGAACACTTAATTTACGGATTTATTTATGGGGAAATTCAATTCCGATTCGCATATGCGTGTGTAAATAGGAAGTATCGATGATTGATGAATCGTGGGTGGTGCAGTGTCGCTCTTTCCGGAATTAAGGCGATAAATCGTTGAATTATTTATCACTGGTGATAAGTTCAGAGGTCAGCGTCTCGGCCCCAAAATAAATAATAAACGCATCGTCTCGTGAAATTTCGCCGGCGCGATAATAATTTTTTAATGTGCATCGTAATGAAAATAAATGACGGGTTGTCAAAGAACATCATCTTCCCGTGGAAATTCAACTTTTTTTACCCGGTTTTATTTTATTTTAATTACAGGCTTCGCTCGTGCGTTGGGTGGAGATAACCCATATGGCCGCGAGCCGACAAACTGATTATATATTCAGATATCGAGACGAAAAAATTGCGTCTTTATTGTTCGATAATTGAACCGAAACCTGGGGACCAACGCTCACCACCACCTCTCGGAATTACACCATTAAATATAACATCGGAGGACTCGGTCCGAAATCATTTTCAATTTCGCCGGATTAAATATCAGCCGAAACGTATATTTAAATCGGACGGAACGATGTAATTATTAAATTACAAAAATTAATATGATGAATGGGACCACCTAGACGGATTAATAGAATTTCAAAAAATCACGTCGGATGTGACACATTAATATTACTGGAGCATAATTAAATGCTAAGCGGAGATTCAGGAATGACAGATGATGGACTGTCAAATTATCGCACGATTTTTCATCGATTAATGAGAGAAATAAGCCCGGATCCATGCCAGGAAACAAATTACTTCGCGAGAGATGGCGATTAAAAGGAGCAAAAACCAATTCTGTTCTGCTCATTTGTTTTATTTAGCCCATTGTTAACATTTATTACAAAATGTAATGTCTGCAAGAGGCGTAGTACTTATTAAAATTAAACTATTGCTGAATGTTATAACGCCTTTTTATTTAGGTACATTTAAAAAAAAAACTTAAGAGATAAGTAACAGGGTTGAAAATTAAACTGGAAGAGAACTGGAGACGAACTTATCCTCCAGTTAATTTTCAACCCTGTTAGGACTTGAATCTGAGGACGTTATTTTCACAATTTTAAAAAACAAGTGCAAAAACACAGAATTTCAACAAGATCCAACTAGAAATATTGCAATTGTCTTGAATTTTTCTTTTTGTGTTTTTTTTCTTGTTTAATTTGTCTTCACAGCGATTGTTCGTTGTCTTTTCTGTAACTTTCTCCTGTCCGAAAATCCGTCTATGCTAACGATCCCTCGTCGTCATTTGCGCCATCGATCTTTATCATTTATTCCTCCTTCACAATGATCTCCCAATTGATCATTTATGTGCGCCTGACGCCCGCTCAGGTGGGGAATTCTCGTCAGTACCAGCTCGTGGTACCATCGACCCACCAGTGGCCAAGTCGACCTCTTCGTGTGTAGACGGCGATACCATAATGTCGCCCAAAAATAAACACAAACCCAGTGCCTGACCATGGATCCTCTCTTGCTATACACCGACCCCAACAACAACGACGCCGCCAAAGACAAGTACTCGTTGCGGCCGCGGTCCATGCGCAGACGAACGCATTCTCCGGACGCCGCCCCCAAGAAAGCCGCCCCTTTGAGCAAGTACCGCCGCAAGACCGCCAACGCCAGGGAACGAAATCGGATGAGGGAGATTAATCAAGCTTTCGAGACGTTGCGAAGAGTTATTCCACACGTGCAGGCGACGCAAGTGCCCGGAACCAATGAGAAATTGACGAAGATTACAACGTTGAGACTGGCGATGAAATATATCGCGGATTTAAGTGCGGCGTTGAATGCCGGGCCGGAGTCGAGTCCGGAAACACCGGATTATAGTGATTTGGACTGTTTGCTCCTGGAGTCTGACGGCGAGTCGTTGCAATTATCGGATCATTCGTTGTTAGCGTCTCCGGATTTCCCGGAACCGGCGTTAAGTCCGGTCGATTTTAGCGACCCGAGTCTTCCGGCTCTGTTACACACGGATTTTACAGAACATACTCTCGGACCGGATGATTTCGACGATTTTTTTGCCGACGAAACGTGATCTGTTTTTGTACATAAATATTGAACTGAAACGTCTTGCCTCATAGTAATGTAAGTCTTGTGTATAAAATACTCTGTTACCTATTATAGAAAATTTTATATTATTATTGTGCGATTTATATTTGTAATATGCCATGTTATTATTTTTTTATTATAAATAAATGCGTTGGAATAAATTAGTTTTGTGAGAGCCAGTGCGCGGGTTCATTGGAACCCGCCCGACCAGGACTTGGAATTATTGAATTAATTGCTCCTAAAATGTGTCAAGTATTAATGGCTAAAGTAGCCGTGTTGTTGCGATAATCTTGCACCGATCTTAATTACGGTAAAGAAACATGTGTATCCTCGAGGTAAGTAAAAAATTTCAGGATTTTTCAGCGTCGATAAACTCCGTTCAAACCAGTTACCCAACTGAAAACGGATGAGAAATGAATATTAAAGTGTTTAGAATACAATTAGTTACAATAAATTATGGGAATTAATTTAAGTGTGTCGGTGAAACTCCGACGATAAATACTGGCAGCGACACCTGTCGCCTGAAATGCTTATTCTTGAGTTACACCGGCGTTTCAATAATTACAAGTGTGGGTAAACATGTGCTAATTATAAAATACTTAAAAGTTTCATTTCAAACACAAAACATATGATTAGCGATTAGGATTGCAATAGTGGGCCCTAGAGCAATTAAGACAATTCCTGCGCACTTATAATAACACTTTCCGGTTCCTGAAATAATCCTGTCTCGTAGAATTTATTTTCGCGTTATTAGCGCTAAAACGCCATACAATACTTCCAATCGTTCCCTCTAACGATTTATTTTCAGTCGTATAATACGAGTTTATTTATCGGTTTCGTGCATTATAAAACTCTCGGACAATTTATAGTCGAACGAGTTTCACTTTCATTATTGTCATAAATAATGGCCGTTTTTTTACGAAACATTGATAAGAGCAGCGCCGATTTTCAGGGTTCGCACTTTCGTAATAAAAAATAATTATGCCACCTTATTCGGATTTATCGCAGCTTTCACCGAAATGTCAACGTGTGTGTTGCGCGCGCCACCCCGTACATAATGCAAAAATTATGTTATTACCGAAGCTTATCAGCGAATCACTGGCAATTTCAACACACCAACGGATTTATCATCGACGATTATGTCGTCAAACGATAATGGAGCGTTTTTAATGGCCGGCTCTTATCTAAATTAAGTGTTGGACACGACGCGAGCCGATTTACGTCCAAGACAATACCACGGATTGTGATAAGAGTGATAACGGGGGCGCGATCTCCACGGCCCGACGTGGGGAGTCCGCACATTAAAAGCTTTTTTGCTTCTTCAAATATTTTCTTTCATTAAAAAGCTCCACTTCATCAACCAACACATTTAATGAATTCTCAACCAAGAGCTTTGGTTTCACAAAATTACAAAAGATTTCTCCTTGCAGTCTGTTTTAACTTTCCATTTTATTCGTAAGAACATCTTTTGAATTTCAAGTGTCGCGGAGGAGTTTTGCATTGTTGAGGATCCTTGATTTAGGCTTTTTCATATGTTTGGCGAAGCTTTTGCATGTGTGTAAAAATATTTGAGGCGTGTCTCAACCTGGGGAGTCTGTATTTGTCTCACAAACCTTCATCGTCTTGCCTTAGACAATAGCCAACAAATATTTAGTTTGTAGGACATTTTATAGCGTCGTTGCGTCAATACTAATCATAATTTACGGCCGTTAGATGGTATTAGTTTCGAGCGTTCGATTCCAAACATCTTTTTTCGTTTCGTATCTTATTTCGAAATGATTATTCTGAATGATGGCTCTATAAGTCGGGATAACTCAATTGTGTTACAAATCCCTAACTTTGAAATCCAACCACACGCAACCTGTTTGCAGACACTGGGATTTATTTACAATGTAATGACGCAATTTACCTCAAATAAATAATTTTATTGAGAATACACGTATGCAAAACTAATGCATGCACGATGTGTCGACCCACACAAACCTCCTACAACTCCCACAACAAAAAACAATACCGTCGATATATTGGGCGTTCTTTTATTACAAATTTTTTAACACGGACCGGTTAATACAGCGGTTAATTAACGGAATTTTTCCCTTGGAGAGCTTTGTTTACAACTCTATTAATTTCGCAAGTTTTAGCAAAAACACGATAATTAAACGCTACCTACCCACAGCTCGTAAATCATTTCTATTATCTAGAGAATTGGAAGCGAGAAAGTCTTTTTGCGACCCACCCACGACATTAAATTCAAGATTTTATGTAGCGGGGGTGGCACATGATTGTTTTTGACCACCACGATTCTGACAGAAATAAATAAAATACTATCGAAAGTAACACAATTTAATATTTGGTTAACGTAGGAGGAGGTCCTCTCAAGTGACACTTTTAACAATAGACGGGCTATTTTATTGTCAAACTCGACAATGCAGAAGCAACCAACAATAATAACAATGAAAATAAAACTTGTTATCTTTTGGAAAATCGCAGGCCCGCCCAAACGACGATTTCATGTAAGCTAAAAGCAGCTATTTGTAAAAATATAGCCCTAGCTTTGGCACACGCAGTCATGTCAGAGAAAATTATAGAAATATATTAAAAAACATTGTTAACGCAATTTATTGTTTTTATTTCGTGCTAGAGTGTATCTTCTGTTTGGATTGCACTTTTGTTAGTTGTTTTAAAAATTGTTGATTTCTGCTTAGAGGGGTTAGAGATGATGGATGCGGTTTTCCAGCTCGCACGCGTCCGTACTCTCAATCAACATTACCATAATGTTCCGTTCGCGTTGTGTAGGTGGTCTTGTTGTGGGGTCTGGTCAAAAGTGGCATCGGTGAAATGGCGGAAATCACTCCTGGTAGTGCGCGATCAAAACTGATTTTCTCCAATTTTTTTCATTCGTCGAAAAATTGATGTCTCGAGTATTCCAAAGAGCTGTAAACTAATTAAGAAATTCCAATGACTGATTTTTCTCGCTGTGGTGAGTGGTGACGGCCCGATAAAAATGCTTTTAATAATAATATATCTTCAATTAATTAATGTCCTTATCCAGGACGAGGCGCCGCCAAACTATCTCGACTGCTACCTGTCTACAATTAAACACGCAGCTTTATCATTGACGCCTCCACCGGAAAACATTGACGACCTTCAGGAGAAACGCTCGACCCCCATTAAAAACGCATTACCGTAACCGGCAATTTCTTAAGAGGAATTATGATTTTTTTCTCGAAACGCCCCTTTACCGATGATATTTTAAGGATAAATTGAAGACTCAATTAAGTAAATGCCGCTTTATTACCGGCACCACCTACAAAATTGGACCATTTATTTCTCACAGGAATCCAATTTAAACCAACTGAGGTGGCGAAACTCGACCAACACCTGACGGACAATTTTGAAGAATTTAAATTCCCAGCAAAGCCAAACAAAGTAAAGAGATATCTTTTTTTTTCAACAGCCGGTTTTGATTTGTTGATAATTTTTCCGCTTTGATTTATGCAAGATCAGAATTCTTATCTCGGAATTCGGGTTTGAATTGCGGCACGTGTTATCATGTACAGTGTCAAGTTTTTTATTTTTCGTCGGAGCATTAGATAAGAAGTTATTCAGTTGTTTATTATCAGTTCATTTGGATCTGTCCGCGTTGAACGCGCTTGATTGATGAAAGTCGTTGTATTAATTGTTTCAATTTTCTCTGAACGCGTCTACATCGTGAAATGGAGCGTCTATTTTCAAGATGTGATGAAAATAATAATTGAAGCGAGTCTATTTGGTGTGATAAGGAAGAGCAACGACGTCCCGGGGTGACACTAAAACGAATGTCCCTTCGTCTTGTCTCAACATGAACCAATTAATAATAAATTGTTTTAAATACTTCTCTCGGTTATGGTAATTTCGCCATTGAGCCGAAGTGAGTTATTAACATTCGCACAAAGCGGCAATTACGTTTTTTTGGCCATTCTTTTAATTATCCAAGGCATAATTTACGCGTTTGTTCTTGCTCTTGTTGCGTGTTGTAACTCGCTGTTAATATCCGGGGGCTTAATATTGATGATTAGCGGCGTGTATTTCCATTATTTAAAAAGGCTGACCGTCAGTCGAGATCCATTATGGCCGATACATATCAATCGAGTCGTTGGCGTCCGGTAGCCCAGATGATGAAGCATTTCTCCTTTCGAAAAAATTTCGACATTGTTATGCACGACGAGGATTTTCGTCGACTTTGTCGGCGATTGCTTCTTCAGCATTCATTTTCCATAAAACGCGATAAAAATTCGCGCTGCTTGCATAAGATTACGTCAGCGAGAGACTTTACATGACCTGCAAATATTTTTTGAAAACTTGTCCCCGTGCTACTCCAAACGTGTAATAAAAATTCTGTAACGCTGAAAGCGTGGGTGACTCATATGTTTGTACAATCAGTGGCCTTTCAACATAAATACAAATCAAGGGAAAGTCGCAAGTGTAATGCGGCGAATTATTACGAGAATATATCAATCACTCGGCCGGGAGCATCCTTTTTTACTGCACTTTCAATTTATACTACCATGAAAAAACTTATTAGGAGTAAACAATGTGACGGCGAGCCTAATTGACTCATTACTGTGTTAGCCGTACATGGATCGTAATGCTAGTTAAGCTTCCACGACTGTAATTGCGAATTATGCAAATAGAGAGGTTTATTAATAAGATAATAAGAGATACAACGCTTTGTTTCTTTCACCAAACGATTTTCTTGGTGCAAATACATTCAACTAAAAGATATGTTTAGCAAAAATACACAAATAAATAAATACAGTCTGTTTTTTTTATAGAAATCACCAAGTCAAAATTGTCTCCTGTCACAAATTTTGTTTGCTTTATGTTTTTGTCCCTAGAAATTTTGTTGAAAATTATGATTGTTTCCATGTTGAAATGTTGTTAAGATTTTGACTTTTATGAATTTTGTGTGCCTGTTTACTCTTCGAAAACGTTATAATCGAATACATAATTACTTAAGGTCTAACGACAGAAGTCAGTACTGATACTATTAATAGAAACAGACTGCAAATAACAGCAATGCAGAAAAAAAATTATTTTCCAAAAGATGCAAGCAGGTATTATGAAGTGGTAATAAATTTTGGGTAATTTATTGAAATGAGCTCGAAGTTGATTCATGTTCTAAATTAGAGAGTTTTTGCAAACCGTAAAAAAGTTTAACGTATTACGACAAATGGCCGTTGCTAAGAAATCAAAAAATAAGACGTGAATTGATGATACGCCTTTTGCCCTTGAAAGACGTACACACGACAATTAAATGACGTTGTCGTTAAGGTTAACGTTAAACTAAAAAAACTCTATTATTTTCAGCTTTATTTACAAAATTAGGTATTACTTTTTTAACTTGTTCCTCAAAAACGGTACAAACAGAGTAACAGACACTAATTTAATTGCGTTATTTCTTATTCATGTTTATCTTGTGTTTTCGTCAATTTCTTGCAAAAAATTAGATGCAAACCTGCATTACAATAAATTGCGTCTATGTATTTTAACGGTGCTCGTTTTCTGACTTTCTGCTTGCAACTTTTCGTCTAAAAATTTCCAAAAACTGTAAACGCTACCTTATTTTGTCCACGTTTTTGTGTTTTCTCTAAATTTTCTTACATGATTTTTTGTGCTGACGTTTAGTGACATTGTTTTCAAATTAATTAAAAATTCGAAACTGCCAACTTTTAAAAATTACCATGAATGAATTTGCTAGTGGTGCCAACGTTAAAACTGTTTATCATTTCCATTAAAAAATTGTTATTTATTATACAAGGCGATAAAGAAATTGTTTACCTACGAGTGAAAATCTTAAGTTTACGTGTGACGAAGTCACGAGTGGACTTTTTTCACAAGTCGATAAACAATCTTTATCGTCGTGTATAATATTTTGTTTTATTTTGTACTTACCTACCAGAATTTCTTGTGTCTTGTGGCTGATGAATACACTGGTTAAAGTGGAGTAGATAAAAATTATTTTATTTCACTAGACGATAAAAGACTACTTTATCTACTGAAATTTGTTAATAAAAGCACTGTTTAACACTGAGTACAAAATAAAAGTCTTTATACGTTTTTTTCAGCAAACTAAAAACGATTTACTTAGCGATGATGAGATGAGAATGGAAGAGACAAAGAAAATAATTTTATTCACAATAACTAATGTAACTGAGGAGTAATAATATTACTTCTCTAGGCAGGTTTGAAAACGTTAAGATTAAAAAAATACCGGAAATTTTTTTTTCAAATTGTCAAGTTACGCATAATATTTTGCTAAATTAGTATTCAATAGACTCTTACTTCTGGAAAAGTATACTGCTCCATTTCAACGATTTTAAATCAGATTCACACATTATTTCTATATTTTCTTTGACGTTTCTAAAATGTCAAAAATCAAACGCAATTTGGATGGCCCACCATGTTTAGACCTTAACTTTGTTAGAATTTTACTTTATTCTTTTTGACTGAAAATAATGTGATTGTGAATAAAATCGCATACAAACCTCGGTGGTAATGGCAATACCCCTTGTGCTTTATCGGGTATACATAAGCACTCGGGGTAATACCATGTTTACCACCTCGCTTGTTATGTACTAAAACACATACATAGATATTTATGTATCAAGTACGCAAAATAGGATTTTAAGGGACGAATCGTAATTAATGGCGACATAGGAGCCGAGTTTTTATGACAGGAGTCAGCTAAAATCTTTTGCTTACGTGGTGCATATACTTCCCAAAACACGAATTTCATTTTTTAGTCCGCACTACGGTCCGCACAAACTGTTTTTGGGGACTGAGTACCTAAAATAACCGTTTTGCGTACTATTTTATTGAGTACAGAAGAGACTCATTTTAGGGACTCAAATGAGTCCCTAAAACAGCTGTTTTCTGGAGCGTATACAAAAAAAATAATTTATTTTCTTTACTCTTTTACACTATTATGGGGTATTTCGTTAAATTTGTAAATTGTTATTGGGATTGTTTAGGTTTTATGGTAAACCTTTTTAAAATTAAGACTTTAGAAAAAATGCAAATAAATTTTTGTAGGTACATTTTGTTTTTACAGGAAATAAACAAAAGTTTGGTGTTTGGTGATGTGTGTTATTTTTGTGTGTTCGGCAGTTTAGTTCGGGATGAAAATGGCTGGTTTTCGCCAATTCCTGTGCTACTTTCGGCGGATTTGGTGTCTTTTTCGGTCGTGCAATGTAGGCCTCGCTGACAAATCGCTACGCTTTCGTAAAAATTAGCTTAGAGCCGTTGCGAATTCGGCCCGCTTCCATATTCGGCATGCGAGTGTCATGTTGACAATCCCGTCGACATATTTCTGAACATTTCTCTGATTAAGTGCGTATTGTTAATTTAAGATTTCTGGTGCCATTAATTCCATTTGCGACGGGTGCATATTTCATTCGTGAGTGACAAGCGGTGCAAAAAGCACGCCTGAAATACCCCGAATTCCGACTCACGACCGGATCCTGAAAATTTCAATTAGTCGGATTACGCAATTACGTTCAAATTCCGGACTTGTCGCCGGATAATATTAATACGCAGCGGTGCTGAAAGCTCGCGTTAGCGGAAGACGCGTCAAAGCTGATGTCCCGCTGAGAGCGGCCTCTGAAACAAACTCCACAGCTACCAACGCTACCACCATAAATATCGGACCTGTCGCGGGCATAGACGTAGGTCACAGGTGCTAATAGGTCGCGGATAGAACTAATGACAGGTGGCGACGCCTCAACCACGAAAAAATTACAAGGAAATAAACTCAAAGAACTGCTAATATATCACGAAACGAGACATTATTATCAGAAAGTAATAAGTCAAAGCGGACGCGAGTAGGTGAAATCTTGAAACTTGACGGTTCTAACATGAGACTTGTGCACCTGGTCGACCACATCGGATAAAAGATTTCTTTCGTCGGCGCAATATTGTGACAGGATAGGCGATAAACCATAATCAAGTAGCCGCTTTATAAAAAAATAGTTTAATGCTTTTTTAAGACCCATACATGAAAGTGTCACTTTTGATTTGTTGGACGTTCTTTCTGGTTCGAAATTATGCAACAAAAAATTTATATACCAGATAAGACCCAATTTTTATTGCTTTGAATGTATCAAACCACCTGATGCAGCTGAAATTCCGTAATAAAATTTAAGTACAAAGAAGTGGTTTTTGACAACTTCATTTAATTATTTAAACCACAAAGTAGTCTCCAGTCTCTTTACTCTCTTTTTGTGTTAATTAAGGACACAAACATATGAAAAAGCAAATTTAAACTTAATAAATACAATGTCTCTTTGCCTGTTTCTTAAAATTTTATTTAAAATTTCTTATTTTTGAAATAAGAAATGCAGAAATAAGTAGATTTGACTTTCCGATTGTTTGCAATTACCATAAACATAACTGAGTTTTATGGTTTTAGAAAAATTGAAGCTGTGGTCAGAATTTATCACTAGTTTTCACGATTTTTATACGTTAGCTGAAAGGTATAATTTCTTGTAGATTTTGAGCCAAAAAAATATTTCAAAAAGTCCACCATGTTTAGAAAAAATGTAATTAACGAAAATTTAAAAACCGCCAAACAACAAATAAAAAATAACTTATTTTACTTTGGTTTTTATACTTTTCTGGATCAATTTCCGCTATAATAGTCCAACAGTATAATCTCCTAACATATTTTCATCCCAAAAACCTTTGTTCCGATCTTCGAAAACCCTTTAGGTCTTTGTGAAAACGCTCGCCCTTTTCGTCACTCATGCTGATGAAATGTATAGACATATTTTGTTAATTTTGCAATAATTCTGTAACAATTTGAATTTTAAATGAATTTTAAATCGGAGGCATTCGTGCAGAAAGCAAGAAAATTATGGTTCGTAACAAAAAACTGTGACGTGATAAAAAAATTAACAATTATTTTTGTTTAATTAAAGGTAAATAGACAAAAATAATAATTTGATTAAAAGTGTATTAAACAAGTTTTTATTTGTAAACTAGTATTATTAATTATGTTTATGTGGAGGTTTACTAAAAGCAGTAAAACAATTAAGAATATAATTTCTTTAGAATTGTAGTATTAACCTTAACAACGTTTTTATTTTAACAAAAACAAAATGTATTTATTGAGAATAGTAGGTACATAATACGATTGTCGTTGGAATTTCGTTATTTTTCAAAATAGAAAATTTGCCTAGTTTTAAAAGTTGTTGACTCTTGATGTGGAGATGTTTTTGATCGTGTTAAAAAGCTGGAACGTGTTTGCGAACAGATACTAGGAAGCTGTAAATAATAATGATTGTGGAAGCAATTGTGTTGAACTTATTTGACTGTCATTATCGTCGTATTGAACGAATCGATCGTCCGCGCGGTTTGAATATGTCGAAAAAAAGTCTCGGACATTAAAACCGGGTCTCTCCCGGTCGTAAACTCCATACTGATCTCCCAATTAATGCTTTTCCAATGTAGCATTGTTTGCTTTTTTCGCATCGCGTCCGCTGCAGTCCGCCCCTGTCCTTAATGTATGTGTGAGCCTGCAAGAAGTCTACAAGACTGCCGGTCTTGTCTTGGACAGTGACCGCTGTCTTTAGAACGCCGTCCACGTATTGGAAGGTCGGTTGGACAATTCCTTTGGTCGTTTCTTCTTTCGTTCTTTTATCGGCGACGACGACGATTTCGCTCACTTATCGCTCAATTACGCATTTATCGGTACATTATTTCCGTCGTTAGACGTGTCCGAAATCCGCCCCTGTCGTCGGGCCCTTCTCTTTGCATTTTCTCACGGAGACGATGTCAAAAAAGAGCGCGTTTTCGGAGGCCGATCACGAACACGGAGAATGCAGCCACTACCGAACGCGCACTACCAGACTGATTTATCGTATTGCATTTTTAATTTAAATCGAAATTTGCCGGCGACCGCGATGCCTAATGTACCGTGAAAACGGGGCTGTGCCTGCGCTCGCGTTCAAATCTCCGGCAAGTTCTATTTTGACGACTTGTGTTTTTTGCGGAAATTCGCTATAGCTTCCTTTTGGTCCACAAAAAGCACAAGAACGCCGCCGACCGGCCACACAGCGCTCGTCAATCATTCGCCGCTGACTTTTCGTAACAATTTCGTGAGGAAAAAGAATGAGATTTTTATTTATTTAGTCGCAATTGTCCGGGAGTAAAAAGCCACTAGAAAAGTGTGTTGTTTAAGGGCACATTGTATGCAAATAGGACGACATTCCTGCTACCAATACGCAGGCCGAAAGTCGCACGATTTAAAAATAACCGGAATTATTCTCGGTCAACGAAACCGTAATTAGAAATACAAATATTGCGTGCCGGGACTAGATATATCTTCATTCATTAAGTTGTATTCGAAATCTTTTAAATAATCCCTCGATAAGATTACACATTTTTAGATAAAAGTTTAATTACATCGATAAGAAAGTGATTTGAAATCGCACTCGAATCGAAGCTATTTGGGTTTTTTCGTTACGTGTAGGCCATTAAGCGCAATTTAAATTCTCACACAGATTGATTCATCTCACAGAAGCGATTAATAACGTTTTAAATGTCGATAAGACGGTTGCACTATCGGAACGATTATCGAAAAAATCGTGAAAATCGAAAGATTACGATGGGCACAAAAGCGCATATAAACACCGCATTTGTGCTATAAGTACAAGACGGCGACTTACAACAAGCGAAAAAATTCTTATCCTACCACATTCTTTTACACTTGCGCGCTTAGTATGTGCGACAAATTGCGAGATATCGTGTGAAATTTTCTTATACAGATTATATCTTTCTTCCGATCGGCGAATTCTCGAAAGCGATAACCACAGAGGCGGATTTACACGCCCCAAAATGCCAAAAACACACACATTTTGTGTTTTTCAAGCAAAAAATACAAAAAGCATTTTTTTCTTTAGCACAAATTTATGCTTTTCATTTTGTGGCGACTTTATATTTTCATATCTAGTTTTTCGTGTCGGTTTCGTATGAAATTCAATTACGGTGATGGTCCCCCGTGGCGCCTGCACTCGTCCTTGGAGCAACTGGACCTAATCCGCCCCTGATTCACTTTAATACCATCGAGTCCGGTGCAGTGAGCGACCTTTAAAAAAATCAAAACAATAAAGCAGAGCAGTCCTGACATAAATTTTGATATATTGGAACGTTAATAAAAATGGCATTTCAATTTTAATTCGCATTACACACATACGCAGATAAATATCTTTTCGTCCGAAAGCAATTAAAGAATGTCTCAGTGGAAAATGGGTGAATTTTTTTCGTCCTCAGCTAAAAATTCGAGGCACACTCTGGGAGAAGAATAAAAGATAAAAGTCGGCCATAATTTCACCCAATTACAGGATATTCCGGACTTATCATCCCGCATCTTTACGAGCCGCGTGCTAAGTACCTCGAGTACTTAACACGAATTTTTTCAGGCTTGAATTTCACTTGTCGACTCGTTTTGAGTTTTTATTAAAATCGAAACGACTTCGTTTGCCATCCAGATCGAAACAAATTGATTTAATTAAAGAATATGACCGGCACGACCGCGACTTTATAGTCAATTAAATGATTCCAAATTAATTATGGAATTTTATAATGGCTCCAAACGTAACGTTTTAATTAATTTTTTATCTCGCACCGTGGACTGTCAATTTGTGTGTACGATGATTCAATTCGGGATTAGAATTTAAAAGTGTCCGGATTTATGATGAATCGACGATTAAAATTTTACGATTCAGTCGCATCATGTCAAAACTGACGATTTCATTTAAAATATCGTAGAGAGATCTAAATGGACCATTTGTCGCGAGTGTTTTGACGTTACCAAAATAATTATCGGGACCAGACGACCATAAATCATTTCGGTGAAGAGACTTTTCTTACATGGGACGATAGGATCGCTACAAGGAACCCAACGCGTGACACGATTCTCGTATTTGGACAAATTTCAACAAGCACAGAAGAATTTTACAGAGAAAAATATTGTTACAACAATCAAAAAAAATGCTAAAGAATTTTTACCAAAAATAAGTTTGGAAAAAAGAGAAAGTCATGTAAGAGTTTCATAAAATTGTAAAATACCCACACAATTATGTGCAAATATGTTAGGGATCGTTGGCCCCGCCTTGCACTCGCGATAATTTATCTTTTTTCAGTTTTTATTATTATTTTTCATATTTATGCACGTCTGTCTTGTCGTCGAGTAATTTCGTTGAATTTCGATGATCGAGCTTTTTTCCGATTTGACTGTCAATCATTTCTGTCACACTTTTGACTACATTACCGTCTGATTGATTTATTGAATCATGGATTTTAAAGACACATCAAGTACAAGTTTTTTTTTAATTACTCATTTATTTCATTTGAAAAATCGTTCAGTGATTAGGCAAGGAAAAATTTTAATAAAAGTATGGTTTTGTCCGAATTGTAAATTCCGCGAAGCGAGAAGTCGACTCGTTTTTAGATCGGAATGAGGTTTTCCCTTGTAAAATGCGGTATGCGACATATACGCGGAACATCTCGTACCGGACAGATCGCACCTGAACAGGTACCTGCCGCATATGGACCTTCTGGTACCAGTTCTGAGCACTTCTTGACAAACCGTGAGACGATCACCGCGCCACGGGAGGCCCAACTCGCCTTCCTGATCCCTACGAGAGCCGACATCGACACGATGATTGCCACGGACGAACCATCGGTCAATCGGTTTTTATCATGATGGGTTTCGACAACTGCGACCTCTTCAGGGTGCCAAAACCAAGTGCAAAATCATAATTTTTTGAAGCAAAACGATGCGATTTAGTTTCACGAACCAATCCAATCTCGATTATTGTGTTTTCTTTACTTTCTTTTTTTATTAAATTCTTTATTAAAAATGAGCAATGTTTGTACCAGTTAATTGGCTTTAATTATTTTTATTTTTTTCTAATTTTTCACCATTTTTTACATACTCCAAATAACAAAAATTAAAGGCTGGAGGCCCCCACCAAGGCATAAAATAGATTTCTAAAAATACATTATTTTCTATATTGGTTTGTTGCCTAAACTAAGGTTACTGATAAAAGATGGCGCACTGTTGTCACTATTATTATCGATTGGCAAAATCAGCTGATTATAGAAACGATTATGAACCTATATCACACATAATCCTTAATTTGTTCCTAAACCCCACAATTGTACCCTTAACTCCACTCTTTCCTATATTCCAATTAAAATCAATAATTTGTGTGAAGTCCCGAGTTTCCTGTTCGTCCTCTAGTTATAAAAACCCAACGTTGGCTCCTCTCACATCAGTGCTAAAACTGTTACAAAGATGGATCTAACAGGTACAAGTAATCGTGCTAATCAGTTAAATCCCAACAATCCTGCGTACCGAGGAGGCAGTAAGTCTGAAAACTAATCGAATTATTTTATTTTGATAAAAACGATATTTTTAGCTGTGACTCATGGTTACACAGGTCAAAAAAGCTATCTCGACAATAGGGCTAATCAACTTAATCCCAATAATCCAGTATATTGGAATTCCAGGGCTGGATCTGCAGGAAGTACGCCCACAGGACAGAATCAAGGATGGGGATGTTCAATCTCCTAAAAAAAGAAATCTTTTAACAATATTGTAACATTTTCAATAAAAATGGTATTCTAGTAAAACTTTGTTTTCATTTGCTACCCAATTTATACCCACAAAACACTAATATTTAGGTAACAATTGATTTTGTTCGTGTAGAAAAGTTATACTCGTAATACATATTCCCTAAATTGTTTGTAGCCGTGAGAATTGGGAAAATTAAAGTCCCGAAACGTTTGCAAAGTAACAAAAATAGTTTTAATTTTGTACTCAATGTTAAGGAGTGCTTTTATCAACTAATTTCAGTAGATAAAGTAGTCTTTTATCGCCTAGTAAAGTAAAGTAATTTTTATCTAGTGTTTATATTCAAGAAATTTTGGTAGGTGAGTACAAAATAAAACGAAATATTATACAGGACGATAAAAATAGTTTATCTACTCGTAAAAAAAGTCTTTTCACTCGTAGATAAACAATTTCTTTATCGTCTTGTATAATAAATAACTATTTATTAATGGCCACTGTCCCATTACTAAACTCCACAAAAAATTTACTTACAACTTTATAACAATTCTGATTACTGGTTTTGATAACAGACCCTTGAACTTGATACTTAGCTATGACTCTATTAATTTCGTTAATAATTTCAAAAAGTATTTTTTCTTTTAGCGCAGCTAAAACTAAGAGCAGGCCTCATTCTAGCATGATTGTTTAATTTGAAACACAACAATGATATAGATAAGAATTTTTCCATTCAAGCAAATTGAAAATTACTGGAAAATAGGTAATCCCCCGAAAAGCTTAGTCTACGTCATTGTTTCAACAATTTTTATCATTTTCATATTTGATAAAGGTATAATATGATTTGTTTAAGCCTTTTCATTATATAATTAAAGTAAAAAATCTGTATTTTTCCTTTAAAAATACACTTCTAATCAAAATTAAAAGACCACCAACAAAAATTAATATTAGGACAGGAATAAAATTATGCTAAATAAACTTAATGAAAGTTCATAAGGATAATAAGCAGATGATTTATGTGGTATTAAGGTGAAACGTCTACAAGAATATTAATAAATTTTACTTTCAAATACAACAAACATCCTTTTATATCCAAAATTCCGCATTTTCAGAATTCATTCCCTAATCATATAGTTAGAAGAATTAAAATGTACAAACCTTCCTTTGAATTTATTTCCAGACATAGAAAAACTTTCTTTCGACAAAATAAAATTTCCATTTTACTAAATTCACACTTCATTAACATTTTTCTGAGTCAAAAATATTTGATAACATGTATTTTATAAAATTTTGAAGAACGTAACGATAGATAACAGCTTTCAAGCAATTATTATGCACACAGTGATATCTTGTAGGAAAAAAGGTAATTCCCCTACAAAATATATCTGCGTCGTAATTGTATTATTTTTTTTTGAAGGAGCATTACATTTTATTTGATATCATTTAATTCAGAATTTTAACTAATTGCCATTTAAATAGTAAAAGCATTAAGAAATAAACCTTAATTTAGTTTCTCTAACTTTTTTAATTTTGGTAACAAATTCATTATATTTCTTTGTACATAGAAAAATGTTTCCAGTCCCTAACAAGAGAATAAGATGAGTTTTAGAGATTTTCAACTCATTAATTTGCTTATCACAGATTCTACTTGAATCAAAAATTATTAAACAAGTTAAATCATACCTTTGCCTTCGACAAGTAATTTTATTTCTAAACAAAACTAACAATAACACAACAATTATTTTCACCAAAATTCTGATTTAAATATTTAATTTTTACCAAAATCACCGCACAGTTTGCTACACAACTGATTGAGTGATTAAATCAGTAATATATTTCAATAAATATTTTGGAAAATAATAACAGATAATAATTTCTGAGCAATATAAACAGGCTGATAGTCTTCCAAGAAAATAGATAATCTCTCTAAAGCTCAAACTGCATCCAGTTTATTTTTTTTAATTTCGTATGCCTACTTATTATGTAATAAATTAAGAATTGAAACTATTACAAATAATAACGAAACGCTGAAAACAAAATTTTTGAGTAATTTCATCAAAACTGAAAATACTCCTAGTCTTCGATTTAATTATTTTTGTTCTACTGATCCCTCAAGCTTTGCTGAAGAATTTGTTAATGATTTCTTTTTAAAAATAAATAAAATGTAGGCTCATTGCTCCAAAATTATGGAAAAATTTGGTGCATCCGCCATATTTAGAGATAAATAATTTATCTATCAATCAACCACACACACCCTTCTTACCAATATTAAAACTTCTATATTTGACACAGACAGAAATTAAGTTATTAAAAAAATACAAAAAAATCAAATACCAGCGCCCCCAAAAGAATTTAGCTCTTGTTGATTAGTCGCATCCACCAATGCCAGCAAGGATTCTCCTGTGAATCCCCTTTTTACGAAAAGAAAATTAGCTCGGGTATATATAGACCGTCGATTACAAGCAAGCGCAAAGAAGTTGTTACCAAAAGTTGTGCAGTTTTTCCAAGTGCTAACAGTTCCAACGAGTGCAAAAATGGATAAAAGTGGTCGGGATAACCGCTCCAACCAAATGAATCCGAATAATTCGGCCTACTCTTCAAGCAGGGGTTCTTCAAACACCGGTAAGTTAATTTTTTCCGGGAAATGTTTCAAAGTAAATAATGCAATGTTTGCTTTTCCTGCTTTTCGCAGGTTCGTCCGGACGTTCCTACTCCCAGCAAGATTACGACAATCGCTCGAATCAACTCAACCCGAATAATTCGGCGTACTATGGCTCACGAGGACAGAAAAAGTAATTTTTCCGCCTTTCTGTACTTGCACAATGTTTTAACACATTTGTGATTCGTCTCGAATAAAATTTTCTAAAAACGAGTTGTGTATTATTTCCTGAAATCATTAAATCAATCATCAAACGGATTATTTGAGAAATTCCAGCGACGTTTATAGGACGCCATTCCTCTACCCCGACGACTAATTAGAGGCCGATATGAAATGCAACAATCTTGTCTTCGGCCATCATTTATTGGAACATTGACTTTATTAATTGAATTATAGACGACATCTTCATTCTATCACGTAAAATCGTTAAAATTGAACTTGTACAACCTGCTCGCTTCGAAAAAACGCTTCTTTCTCTCTCGGTTTTATTTAAATTTGACGATACAATAATTATTTCCCGGTCAGAATTGATTGACGGCGATCGAGTGATAAGACAGATCGATGCGATAAAAATCTTAACTGCGATAAGGAGACTTTATTATAAAACACACTTAAGACAGGCTAATGCACTGAATAATTTATTGGACAAGAAGAGAAAAAAAAACGAAAATATTTATCCTGACACTTCTACCCTGATCAACACAAAAGTATCTGCAATGTAAAGATAAATGATTAGTTTAATAATTATTATTGAGCTAATACTGCAAACGCGCAATCTGTAATTATTTTAAATTAAACACACCGACGAGTCAAGGTTAGACGTTAATATCCACCTCTGAACTGTTAATTAAATTCATTAGTTTATAAATATTTGTACGTATTAATTACCTGATGAGAAGCGACGTTTCGAAACCGGAATTGTCTCTTTTAGAGCAACCATTGAATAAAAATGCAAAACCAATTTAAATAATTTTTTATTGATACGTTTTACAAAAACAAACTAAATGTAATATCACAACACTTACACTTGTAACAATCCAATATTTCGAGCGTAAGTATCAAATTATCATAATAAGCTTATAATAACTTTGGTCATTCATTATATACAGTACGATAATAACTTTTCCTACTTTTGAATAAAATAAAATTAGATTGTTAGTCTGTACAATAATACGCTCCAGGTACCTAAAAAATCTCTGGGAAAAAATCTAGACGAATTCGGCCGAATTCGTGGATAATTTAAAGGAGGCGTTATCTGAAATGGAGGGATTATCCACAATGGCCGATAAATTATCTCCTCCTTGGATCTCCTCGAATTCACTCTCTTCTAATAACGGCACACCTTCGGTATTGAGGACCGAACTCGTGTCGAAAGAGGCCAAACTGCCGCAGTGGACTCTGCAAGAAGCCGGCTGGGAGCCGCTATAAGAGGAGACTGTGTCAAGAGTGACATTGGTGGAGCCCTCGGAGACGGCCACCGTGTCCGTGGAGCCCATACTAGGCGTATGCGAGGCGCTAGAATTAAGAGAATCAAAAAGAATAGTGAAATGTAGCAGTTTTCACACGCTCATCATGACCGATTATTCTGAAACAGGCGTATCATTTACAATAATTGAGAGATCGTTTCGCCTGGACTACGTGGCAATGATTATATGGGTAAAATGACTAATGGTCGTTAAACGGTCTCCGGTGTATGGCCTGTCAATATAGTCGGTGCCCCGGGGTCTCGGTCTTGTTAAAATTCTTCGCTTTCTTGGTGCAAAAATATTCGACAAAATAAAACGGATAAATAATACAAAAAAACTAAATCGCAACCGGCGGAGTAATTGTGCGAACGAAATTATTGTCGAACGAGGCCGAGCGGTTTTATAAATGCATTTTTCGTCATTAGTGTAATCGATCGAGAAAATTGCCTATCGGTGACTTTTATGTACCCACCAAAAACTTTTACACGACAAAACGATATTTACGCGTCTACGTAGAAGAGAATCAATATTCCGAAACGTTTTATTACCGCTCTCCACGTAATTGCCGTATTAATTAACGCGAAACACGGTCTGCGTGCTAATTCACAATATCATAATTTTAACAAAACGACGTTCTAGAAAATAACCACCGATATACTCACAAGGAACCGTGACGGGTGACGTGAACTATATCTCCGGGATTAGTCGACGCCGTTCGTGACCTACGACCTCCCAGATTCGGCCAATGGGGACGGTGTAACCTGTTGGACGTCGCATTGGGGGCGCGATCACGCGTCGCTTCGTCATAACTCGGCAAACAAGCCTACAAAGAGACAAAACATTAAATTTTATTTTATTAACAGCTGACTGCAAAAACAAAATTTGTGATAAACGAATACAAATCTTTAATACATTTGTTAAATATAATTATTATTATTTTTAAATACGTTAGACCACAAACGGATAAATAGAGGCGAATTACAGACCTAGAAATATCAAAATAACGGGTGAGTGAAGTTTTATCAGCACCCCCTAAAATACTTCTTTCTAGTTCAACTAAAATTAGAGAACAGAAAGTATGGAATCAAACGTTTTTTGCTTAAACTATTTATTTTTGAAAAAAATATAATTAAATAAATAATATACAGTAAAATCTCTTTTAACGGACACCTCCTATAAGCGGACTCCTCTGTCAAACGAACATTTTTGTTACCCCGTTTTGAGCCAATGTATTTCAAATGGCGTTGTTCCTCTGTTAAACGGACTCTCTTATAAAAGGACGAGGACAGTCCAATCCGGAACGTTTGAAACAAAATCTCTTCGGACAGCATGTCATGCGCGCGTGTGTTGTTGTTATGACTGACTGTCAGAAAATTCGGGGAATCACATAAATCGGTGTATGTTTTATTCGATTCAGCCCTCAGCAGTGTTGAAATTCTGTTTAACTTTGTGTTTGTGTTTGTATTTGATATAAATAAATACTACTTACATTAAGTTAACGAAGAAATAGGTACCTAGAGGAATAAATAAATAGACTGAAGAATATTATATAGTATGTCCCCGGATTGAGTTTAAAAAAAGAAAAGAATTGTTATCTTTGATCTTAGATTTAGACTTTAGAATTAGAACAGTTAATTTTTCTCTTGATTTTGGACTAATGATTTTTCTCTGCTTTTCAAATCTCACTACATTGACGATTTTATTTTTTTGACAACGATGTCACTTAAATTAATTACCTAATTGAATAATGATTGTTCTTGTTAAAAACGACTTTGTTTCTTATCTTAAAGCTGTTTTTTAGAATTGCCATTTAATAAAATCATGTTTTTCAAAAACATTTGTGTTATTTAACTTGCGTAAACTCATTTGTCAAAGTGACATCGTTATCAAAAAAGTAATACCGCCAATGTGATGGAATTTAACGCTGACTATTTCATTCATTTACATTTCGGCCAATAGCATCTCGTCATTCAACAATGAGTAAAAAATTTCAATCGATAAAATTGATGAAAGAAAAATTTTATCGTTTTCACCTCATATTTAGAGCCAATGAGTGAAGGATATTTACGAACAAAATCGAAACCAAGCGAGTTTTCAAGCGATAAAATTTTGCGACATGGTAACAGTCTAAACAACTGTCATTTTAAATATTTTGACAGTTATTTCATTTAATTTGAAAAATGAATGAAAACACGCGATTTGGGAATGTATCAATTCCTGACATTACACTTGCAAGTTCATTAAGTGTTTTATTCATGAAATAGTCCTCCGAATACCATTCGTGGTAAAATTTGGTCTGGCAAAATTTTTCGATTGCTTTTACTCGAGTTTTTGTTGCCAATTTAGCTCGTGACACTGTTCAAAAACCTCTCGTCTGCGACTCGAGATTTTTCTAACAATGTCACTCCATAAATTGCTATGCAACAAACTCTCGTACAATCTGAAAATTTTGCCGACAAAATTTTACCACTTATGATATTACTACAGAGAAAAATAATTCCACAAAATAAGTCCAAAATCAAGAGAAAAATGAACTTTTCTTTTCACTGAATCAGAATAATGAAGTTTTAATTATAGATTTTCTCGTTTCAAGAAGAAAACTACATTATTTGAATTTTTCATCAAAAAATAGTTGATAAGTCCTATTATTGTATAAAATACTATGTTATTACCTTTTTAATATTTTTTATTTTGTGTTTACGTATGTACAGGGTGCTGCATTTTGGATGTCCGAATAGGGAATCTCCGAAACTAAGAGGTTTAGCCAAAAACGAGTAATACATTCTGGGGCTCATTTTTTGAGAAAATAATATTGGTTAAAACCGCATCCCGCTATCGTCTTTTGTTTTCGACTTATAGACAAAAATTGACATTTTAGCGAAATCTAAAAAAATTCATATCTTCGTTGTTATAGAAGACACAGATTTGAAATAAAGACATTATATAGGCACTTTTTAATGTAGAATTTAATAATGTAGTTAACAATTTTTTTCAGTTGTTTGTTTAGCCGTAATAAAATAAACTTGTATTTTTTTAAATGGGAATCATAGATGGCTGTCATTTTTAAAAAGCTTATTTTTTTCTTATCTAAAAAATATATATTTGTAACAAATTATTATAATACATTTTTAGCAAAAAAATATCTTTGATTTTTGTTCGCAGTTGGCCATGAAAAATGTTGCATCTTCAACTAAAAGGATTTAAACTATATTATATTCAACCAGTGTCACTAATGAAAGAGTTTTCTAAGTACTAAGTGATGAAAAAGATGCAAAATAAATTGTAAATCAACTTATTGGCGACTAATAACATTTCTTTGTTTTTAAACAAGCTAACATTAACATTGCAACTTCTAATGATACATAGAGTGTCAATAAAATATATTTTATATGACACAAAAATGACGATATGGCTATTCAAATACCCAAATTCCGTCTATGTGAAACGTTATCCTACCTCCATTAGACCATCAAAAAAATGTTTTTTGTAATTGTGTTGACTGTTGTATATGTAAATATGTATGTTATATATGTAATAATTTTGTTCTGAGGCGCTCGAATATTTATTCATTGCTTCTACCGTATCGTATTTTTTTAATGTTTATAATTTTATCTATTTTTTCATCTATTTTACAGTTCACAAAACTCTTATTGATTATTATTTACACATTTGGAGTGAAATAGTTTTTCCATGGCCAACTATTATCACACAAAATATGTATTTCACTTTTTAAGTATAGTTATAAAAAATATTTTGTTACAAATATATATTTTTTAGATCAGAAAAAAATAAGCTCTTCAAAATTGCCATAGCCGCCTATGATTTCCATTTAAAAAAATACAAGTTTATCTTATTACGGCTAAACTAATAACTGAAAAAAGTTGTTAACTACATTATTAAATTCCTCGTAAAAAAGTGCCTGTATAATGTCTTTATTTCAAATCCGTATCTTCTATAATAACAAAGATATATTTTTTTTTAGATTTCGCTATAATGTCAACTTTTGTCTGTAAGTCGAAAACAAAAGACGATAGCGAGATGCGGTTTTAACCAATATTATTTTCTCAAAAAATGAGCCCCAGAATGTATCACTCGTTTTTGGCTAAACCTCTTAGTTTCGGAGATTCCCTATTCGGACATCCAAAATGCAGCACCCTGTACGCTTTATTATTTCTTTTAAGAGGACACCACTATTAACCGGATAAAAATAAAGTCACCATCGTTGTCCACTTATAGGAAATTTCACTGTAAATAGTTAGTTTAAATGGTTTCTCAAAAATGCAATTTTTCGAATTTTTTATTGTTTTTGAGTTTTGCAAAATTTTTAATTTTATCTAATGGCAACCCACTATAATAGTATATTATGTTATTAGGAGTAGGTAAAGTGATAGTTTATATGGCAAAGCTGAACGTTTGTTTATTTTGCCGACGGAGTGGCTTACTTACTTACTTACTTACTTACATTTACTCCGAATAACATAATAAATTATTTTATCCGCAAACGAATTCAGAGAGTACAATTAGCAAGTAAATGAACAAAATAATCAGGACGTTTTGCAATGAAATCATAACAAACGTCAACTTCGGAATTTGTGTTGAGATTTTCGTGTTGACTGATTTAACTAGTGAATAACTAGTGTAGTGCAAAGTGTCGAATGCTAAAAATGTACATTGTACCTCTCCAAAAAATACTGAAGCAGCGAAAGAGGCAAGAAAGAGACCAAATTGGTAAATGTCAGGTAAAAGTGAAAAACGCTTAGGCGACAAAACAGTGTTTTTACCCCATGTCCGAAAGATAAAACTTTTACTTCTGACGTTTGAGGGTAAAACCTTTTTCTACAAAAGCTATGTTCTAAGGATTACGACTACCTACATTTCATGTAATTTTTATCAAAAACAAAACTGTCATATATTGCCATTTTGAAAAAAAAACTCAAAAACATAACAAAATTTAATTTTTGAAGACAAATGATTTTAAAAAACGCTTCGTTTCATACTTTTTGTTCACCCTGTATTTTGACATAATTTATCAAACATTTTCAGTAGAATTGTAAAAGTCTTACCAAAAAAGTTTTAGTGGTTTCTCACGATTATTATATTTGTCATAAAATCGGTTCGCGACCATTGTTGACGCTTGAGGGTTAAAAATTTAGACCAATTGTAAACTTTTTCAATTATTATTTATTAGAGTTTTGAGCTTTTTTATGTCTATTACTCCAAATTAACAAATCATTAATTATTCTAAAATTACCGATAAAATAAAGACGATAAAAACAGATTTTTGCATTAGAATTTCTCTAGGTTGATTTTATTACTTATTTTTATTCATGTAAAAAACTAGTAGAGACTGAGCTTAGATATTAATTTAATGTACATTTCATAATTTTACTTTAATTAGCCGTTCAAGATTTTCGTCTAATTTTAGTAGATTTTTTCCACGTGAAAAACCACTAATATGTATGCAAAAAATTCGACCTCTGTAAACTAAAATAGGTAGTAATCCTAGATCAAAAACTCATATTGAACTTAAATCAAGGCTTTTTTCTAATTACAGTAAAACAGTCTGAAGATTTCCTTATTTATTTATTAGTAAACCAAACAACATAAAATTAAAAATGTCGCTTGAAATTATGGTCAAGTTATGTTTAGTGTACCAAATTTACATACAAAATTTGGAAAAAAAAAGTTTTAATTTTCTAGCTGCTTCAATAACTTCAATAAACGAAAGAAAAAAAAGACAGGAACCCTAAAACAATTTTAAAATTTATTTTTTTAATATGATTTGATTATACACAGATTATACCGTGTTACATTCCTATCAAAATAGGGCGTGATTTTAAAATTAAGACTGGCAACACTGAATGAAATAAATCCAAAGGAAATTAAATTTGATATTTCTCAATGTTGGGGTTTTAATCTGAGCAACACAGATGACTTTAATAAAAATCTTTAGTCTGTCAAATATTCTCTTGAAAAATTCGAGTAGAACACAGATACTGCAAGGTAAATTTCCACAAAAATGTAAAATACTGTTTGCTCTAAATTTCTAGATTACAAAAAAGCTGTCGTCTTCAAAAATTGGATCAAGGAGATTCGCGAATCGGCCGTAAATCTGTGGCTCTCTCGTAATGAATGATAATTAGGTAATTAAGCGCACTATGCGAGCAAATGAGCAAAATTCAATTAAAATAAATCGTCCGAACAATAAATCGCAATTAGTTCAATCGAACGTAACGACATTCGACTCGTTTTGCGATTACGTAAGTCAGAAGCGTGACCGAAGATCGCCTTAAAAATTTCCCTCTCTCTCACACTCTCAAAACCGATCGAAAATAATAAATTAATCGTAAAAAAGAAACTTGAAATTGAATGATCGATACGGAAAAGTAGCTTTTACGGTACTGAAACAATGGTCCAGGGCAAATTCACTTCCCAGTCGATAAATAACATCGTCGGAACGATTTTACTGTTAACTGGACTGACATCGATACGTCCAAATTGTGATATTTTTCAGTCAAAAACCGCGAGAGAGATAATCGACGTCATATTATCGGCTATCAATAATAATTACGAGTCGGCAAACTAGGCAAACGTCTTCCCTATATGGCGATAGTTTTCTGTACCACGGCCACACAATTCTAATCAAATATATATTTGAATTGTTATCGACTTTCATAACAGGTGAAACGATCACTAATTTAGGACAAATTCCGACGCAATTTTCAAACTCAAAAACAAAAATCAAAAACACCCCACCCTCAACGCAAACATAAATCTTACACAACGTGATATAAGAAAGCTGTCAGCCGGCGTTTAGATTTACATTATTTAAAGGCGATTAAACAATTACGTCACGACATTATACGACACAAGATGTATTAATCTCATTAATAACACGTCCATATCTAACAAAAACCTTGGCCTAATTCGATAAATAACTAAAACGTGCTTGGAACACACCCCACTCGACGTGTATTATGTGTTGCCTAACACATACCTGTTCATTCTGCATGCCATCGGCGAAAGGAATCAAAGCCAAACGATCGGGATGGTGTAGTAGAGTTGCATGATCGCCCAAATCCGGTCTCGTAACCGGAGGAGCAATCGGAACGGACCTACTTAAAGGCTTCCTTCGTCGACAAACCGTAATCAAGCAAATCACAAGCAACAAACCCAAAACTCCGGCCCCTGTCGCTCCCGAAATCAGTATTGCATTAACACTATTCACTTCCACTACAAAAAATCAAGTAATAATCCGGTAATCCCGGTGATTTCAACCACTTACAGAAATAATTATTAGTCGGGGTGCGATAACAAGTGGGTGGCTCAGCCGGAAGCCAACAACCCCCCTGTGAACAAGAGAACACCTCATCTCCTTGCAGTGTATACCCCGGGAGACACTGATACGTAATTTGCGATTTGATCGGATATTTGTTCGTAAAAGAGACATCATGAAGTTCCTGACTGAGGTTGTAAATGTCGGCGAATAACACCCCGGGAGGTGGGTCGCAGCCGTAAGCCTGCACTGGAATGATTTTGGTAAAAATTTGGCGGTAAAATGGGGTGGAGATAGTTACCACAGATGGGCTTAATTCCCACCCATCGTCCTCCCACGCAACGTAATTTTCCCGGCTGGCATGGGGCCCTCGCGTTTTTGTACTTCCGGCTGCAGTGGATTTGGATGACGGTTCCCGCCAAGGCGAGGGTTTTGGATTGGTAGCCTTGGATCACGGTGGTGGAGCTGTGCAGGACGGGAGGGGCGGCGGGGCAAGGAAGATCGGTCGGGTCCTCTGCAACAAAACGATATTTTTATTATCTGAAACTTATTTCTGCTCTACACAAAATAAATTCAATCCATAAAACATTCTTCCTAAATATGGAAATGATTCTAATTCCAAACTAGAAGTCTAACTAAATAAATCAAAATCCCTAAGAAGAAAAAATTACGACAAAAAGCTCTAAATTTTAAATAAGTTGAAATACATGTTCTAAATATTTTTTTATTTAAAATCATTTTTTAGATATATTCCGTAACTTGATAATAAATCAAGTACTTAATATCTAAATTCACTTTCCAATCTTGTAAGGTGTAAAATTATAAAAATTAAAAATCTTCAATCCAATCAAATTGAGATCAATCAATTTCGAATTTTATTCTTTGTGAAAATAAACAGTTAATTTTTTAATAATCCTAAAATGGTCTTGAAAACTTGAAGCAACCATTCTGAAGAGAACTCGCTGAATTATTTGAGAACCGCAACAAAATAATAGAATTCTCTATCTAACATCCAAAAATAAAAGATTAACGAAACAAACACAAAGTTTTTCTGATAATAATGAGAAAATAAAATCACCAAAAAGATTATATCAAAATTTTGTAACAGATAAAGGTATTAAATTCATAATAAATGTGCAATCCGAATGACAATAATTTATGTTTTGTTTGAATCCGTTTTTAAATTTATTTAAATCCAAAGTTCTTCGTACAAACGAAAAATTTCTTTAAAAAATACGTTTTAAATTGAACATAATAAAGTTTTTTTCAAAAATCCAAATTGGTATTTTTTAAAGCTTAAA